>NC_041059.1:38572987-38605487 GCF_900634775.1 Gouania willdenowi
AGAAATGTACACAAAAGGGACAAAAAATATCACACAATTACTCCAAAAACACACAAAATCACAAACAACACTGCCACCAAAAATAACTTAACGTACAGAAAAAAAGGCAACAAAAAAAATGTAAAAAACCAAAAAAAAATTAAAAAAAACTCTGCAAGAAACACAAAAGGACTAATAAACCTAAAAAATAATAGAAATATGCAGAAAAAGGAGAAATATTTTACAAAATGACTAAATAAAAATATACAAAAATTGGCTCCAAATAAATACAAAGAATGACATGAAAGAGAACACAATTATTATTACTAATAGACAGCAAAAAAAAAAAAACAACAACAAAATATAACCACAAAACAACAAAAACTCAAATTGACAAATGTACATAATTGACAAAAAAAAAAAAAAAAAAAACGCAGATACACGACAACAAAAACACAACCAAAAAAAACACACTGGTCGTTTATTCTAAATGCAGAAATAAATATTGAAATGTGTTTTTTGGCCCTGCTGTATTAACAGTAAAGCAATGGTGATCAATACTTCAGCCCCTCCTTCAGACATAACACTTGTTTGGATTTGCAACAAATGTATTTATTTATTTTTTTATTTTTTTTGCAAGACTTTGAATCTGAACTGTGAGATTAACAATCATTCATTTTTCTTTATTTTATTCTTAGCCACTCCTCCCGTGCACAGCTGAATCTGACCAGAGGAGAAGAACTAGAAATAAAGTTTGATTAGATCTCATTTGTCTCAGTCTGTGCGTAAAGGCACGACTTTTACGCACGGGAATCTCAGCGCGCTCTGCCGCTCGTGTGACGGAACAGACGTGTGGATTGCGCGCGTGTGAGCGGGTGTGAAGTGTGTATTTAGACAAACGTGGGACCGCCTGACTCTCACGGCTCCCAGGGACCAAACGGAGCGTGTTCCCACACGCGTCCGAGACGCCATGTGTGTGTTTTACGCACACGGCGGTCATTTCCGTTTGTTCCTGTTGTTTTTTTCTTCTTTTAATCACATCCACAGAAAGTTTCACATGTTTCCTGAAAGCCTCACACGCGGCTGCATTTAAGATGAAACAATGAAATAATTACCAGCATTTTATATGAAACAAAAAAGAAACAATTAGTCTTGTATTCATTGAAGAAAAAAAGTTTAGATTTTGCTGAACTGATTAGGAAACAATAAGTAAATAATAAAATAAAATGGCCCCGTTTTTCTAGAAACCAGAAAGTTTTTATAGAAAAAACACAATATATTTCCTCACTTATCTCATTAATTCAGAAAAAACATTATCATACAAGCACTATTATTATTATTATTATTATTATTATTATTATTATTATTATTATTATTATTATTATTATTATTATTATTATTATTATACAATTGGCTATAGAAACAGTCACTGCTGCATTAAAGTTCATGTGTTCACATTAACGCATGGTACACAAAAGTGTCTCCCAAATTTAAGGTGTTGCAAGCGTTTGCTGAAATAAAATAATGAAATGCTGTTCTTTTATTTTGAAAGGTATAAGGCCTTTCTATTTGATCATTTTTATACCTTTCTAAAATCATAAATATTACCATTTTCTGTCTTTCTTGTTTAATGTCTTTTAATGAAACTCTAAACTTTCACAAGCTGTATATATTTTATTTTTATTTTTTAAGGATGAGGATGTTCAACCTGGTTTCTTTTCAACATTTCTGACTGTAAACTTGTTTTGCGTTGTGAATAATAATAATTTACCGAAAACATTTAATGTTGATTTGAGAAACTCTTGATTTCAGTTATTAATTTTTCATTAACTTATTTTTGACATGATAAGATTTAGACAGAGATGATCAAATCGGAAACAATCAAAACATCAGGAAAAAAGGAGTTTTTCCTCAGATATGGTCTAATTTAGAAAAATAAATAAATATAAAACTAAAGAATATTGTTACAATACAGTCCTAATGGTGACTTCATTAATGAATATTATGATTGTTCTCTACATGTTATAGCCTAAATAAATTAAAATAGTTATAAATAATGTTTGCAGTGACAGTGAAATCAGTGAATAAATTAATTCTCCTTCTTTGTGACAGTTCTGTTACTGTTTATCGCTTTCACGTCACGTGACTGATGTTCAAACCAAATCCGTCTTTGATCGGAGCCTCGCGCTCCATCGGCGGAAGTCTGTCCCGTTTGTGTCAGAGTCACGCGCGCGCAGGGCGGCCACACTTTGGATGCGGGGCACGTGCCATTCACCTGCACGCGCCAGCGACCCCCACCCACACCCCCCTTCATTGATCTGGGGGTTCACACGGGCATGGCACGCGCCTTCCCACGCAGACCAAGGGGCCTTTGATGTTTTCACACGTGGCGCAACTTTAATGTCCCTTTGTTTGAATTGTAGCGTTTAAATGTAAAAAGAAAAGAAAAACGACCACATCTGAAACACACCGTGGGAATGTTTACAAGCAACAATTCAACATGAAAAGAAATCCATTATTTCTAAAACCCCCAAAACATGACATCAATAATGTGAAGATAAAACAACAAAAACTGTATCAAACCAACTTCCATGACATCAAATCCATTTTGAAATTCACTAATCACAAACAAATTAATGTTCCATTAAAAATCATTTTTTTAAAATGAAATTTAATTCCATTTTCTAAATATTTATTTTTAAAATATGTCACATTTGCTTAAAATGTTTGACTTTATTTCAGTGTTTTGATTTGCTTTTGCTCAGATAACTGATAACTTCTAATAAATAGTCTCAACTTTTCAACTTGAACAATATTTTAACTGGAAATGAACACACACACACACACACACGCACACACACACACACACACACACACATCTGACAAATTATTTATGGAACTAATATTTATTCATGAAAACTGAAAAATGTCAAACATTCTGAAAAAGCATTTTTTAAACTAGATAAATGGACAGAAAATGAATGAATTACAGACGCATTGGGTCAACATAACTTTACAGAAATGTTACTTTTTTCATTTTTAAAAAATATCTTTTCATTTCTTTTTTTTTTAATTTGCTGCTGAAAAAATCTCTGATCAGTTTCCTTTGTGTGTCTGTGTTTTAGGACGTGAGAACAACCAAAGAGTCGGAGGTGTGACGATGGGAAAGTGGCGCCCGCTGCTTCTCGCGTTCTTTTATTGTGTGATAACAGGGTCATTTGCTCACAAAGTGTGTGTGTGTGTGTGTGTGTGTGTGTGGGGGGGGGGGGGGGGGGGGGGGGGGGGGGGGGCGCCCTCTACAAACCAAAAGTTTGAAGTGTTGTGTTGTTCTCCAGTAAATGTGGACAAGGTAATTTCCATATATTATATGTATAAATGTTGTACTTTATTCATTGTGGAAAAGTGCATTTCCTTAAAACAGAACAGAATAAAAAGCTGTCGCTGCTTCTGTTGCTCTACTTTACTTAATACTCATTTTCATTCTCATTGTTTGTATTGTATTGTATTATTTGAGAATCTTTTACTAAATGGAGCATTTTTGCAGCATATTTATTTTTAGTTAATTCCTTGTTTATTAAAAAGCTGTGAATGTTTATGGTTTATAGCATTTCATTTTATAGCAAGTAAAAATACAATATGGTGATAAAAGTTGAAAGGTTTGCTAATAAAGTCCGATTATATGGAAACTGATGAGGGCCAATTCACATAGACCACAACAAACAGCAAAATGTGGCCGTATCGATGAATAATAAATGAGATTCTTTCTCTTTTAGCTCATAAACACAGCGTTGTAATGTCTTTAAGAGATATTGCCAAAAATGAATCTGTTCAGAAGGAAAAAGCAGTCAAGTTTATTCAGTCCGTGGGAGGAGCTATGGAAACGGATTAGGGCCAGTTTAGATAGAGACTGTTGTCATATATGGTGAATTGGCCCTCGTCATCTTCCATAGATTTGACTTTATTAGCAAACCTTCAACTTTTATTGTGATATTGTATTTTGAGTTTATTTTTGAAATGCTGACTTTAATCTTGTCTTTTTGTCGTTATTCTCGACATTTCGACTTTATTCTTGATTTGCCCAAAATCAAGAATAAAAATTGGCCCAAATCCACTTCCGTAATAACACCCCACCTCAAATTGTTGAAAGAACTCTTAAGTGAATTTCCTGCACATATTTATCATTTATATGTCATTAATAAGTGCAAACCAGGGCACATTAATGGTGAACTTCCTCATTTTCCACCTAAAATCTTTGGCCCACTTAACGTCAAACTGGTCCATATTTGGCCCCTGAACCAAAAGGAGATTGACACCCCTGCAATAGATGCTAAACTCTTGATTTCACACTTATTACTAAAACATGTTTATTGTAAAGCCTACTTGTTGAAACTATTAATATTTAAAAGCAAATAAAAGCAAAGCTTTTTCAGAGCAAAATCTGACCAAATATGAAATGAAACCAAAGCTTATTTAACTTTTATCAAAGTTACACATCTTTATAAGTTATATATCTTCTAATATAGCATTTGACAGATATATAACCTATAAAAAACATACACATTTTTTAATATTGTATAGGTTTTAAGATTTATATGTTACATAGCTTATATATGTTTTATAGAAGTGACTGTAAAGGAAAAAACATATACTTAAATATTATCGTTTTAAAAATTAAAATTTCTGAAAAGAATCAGCTTTACTTTTTTATGGAATAAGAACTTGATTATTAATTAACTTTCTCTGTACAGACAAAAGCAAAAAATGACAATTCAACAAAATGAGTAAAGTAATACAAACATTAAGAACATATAATAATAATAATAATAATAATAATAATAATAATAATAATAATAATAATAATAGAAAACCTTTCTGCAGTTACATTAGAATTATTAAACGTGGATTAATTCATTAAATTAATTTACTTCTTATTTATTATGTGACTGAGTTTCAAAGAAACATTTGAAACAAACGCTGTGTGTTTTTGTTTGATTAATTATTTATTTATATATTTATATTAGGGATGTTTTCTGGATCATTGTTTGGATTGGTTGGTTAAAGCTCCGCCTCCTACAGGGCAGTCTGTGCAGACTCGTTTGACCTTTCACCTCTGGCTTTCTGCTCCGTGGCGGATGCAGATGGAGGGTCGTTGGCGGGCGGCTGGTGTTCAACCTGAGGGACAGGGCCCTGCGGAGCCGACGGCACGGCCCTGTCCGTGGGTTCGCCGGCCGACCTGTGCGTGACGATGAGGTAGTTGGGCTCGGGGCGGCGCTGCAGTGCATGCTGGGTGCAGGAGAAGGAGCGCTGTCGAGGGGCGGGCTGAGGAAACAGGAAGTGAGGCGTGGCGGCTCGGGGAGGCTCCTGGTGTCGGTCCTCGTCCTCCGAGGTCACCTCCTGCAGGGTGCTGATTGGCCGAGGCGAGCGGCCCATGACCCTCGGGGGGACGAGCGCTGTCGCTGATTGGTTGAGCTGAGGGCGCCAGTTCTGAGGCGAGGGATACTGCACGCGTGCCATCGGCCAATCACTGCAGAGATCACAATTAGTATTGCTTCATTCAGTTTATTTAAATCTATTAAACCTAAGCCAAACGGACGGAAAATATGGAATTGAACTTCCTGAAAGGAAATTATTTTCATTATTTTGACCAAAATCAAGCGTAAATATCACTGAATAAACCCCCACACACATATTTTGGGAATAAAATCAAATTTCCACCACATTTTCCACTGTAAAACGTGAGCTAAACGTGATCGTGTTTCAATGCATTTCTGCCAGGGTTGGGGGTCAATTAAATTCTTCAATTACAATTACGTCTTCAATTATCCATGTTCAATTTTGATTTCGTTATGATTATGCTTACTGGCATTTTTTTCCAATTACAATTAGAAATACAATTATTATTATTTTTTCCCTTAAGTCAGTTAGAATTACGTTCTCAATTACTAAAGTTCTAATTAAATGAATCACAATCACTGAGCCTTTAATACATAACCTTCCTCTTGTGTTAGCTTTCTGTTAGCATCTCTAATGATAACGGGTCAGTTGTGTCCCATGTCCTAAATCAACTGTAAAATACATTAAAAAATATTATCTATAATCTAAAATGTTTCTGATCTCTTATCCTTATGCATGAAAATATTGGCATTAATATTTTTGGTGTGGGCCTTTATTCTGTCACTATACTCCTCGATTTAACTTTTTTTTTAAATGGTAAAATGATCTTCAAGAGAACTCTCAGGTAGAGGAAAAACTTGATATGAAACATATTTTATTGAGTGTTAACTGCGTATATAAGACAATGGTTCTCCTCTTTTCCATTTAATTCAATTTTAATTGATAGTTTTTAAAGAATTTCCATGCCAATTACAATTACAAAGTCAATTATCTGAACTCATTTACAATTCAAATACGTTTACAACAGCAATTTCAATCACAATTACAATAAAAATTACATCATAATTGTAATTAATTGTCAATTACAATTATATTTCACCCCAACCCTGATTTCTGCTGTGGATAAATATAAAATGAATGACAATAGTTAAATCCATTAGCATGTTTGGTGTAATCACAGAAAGTGATTCGAATAGTGAAAGACGAGGAAACGAAATGTAAATGTGTAAACTGACGTAGAAAAGGATAAACTCTGAAACAGGGTTAGGGGAAGTTTTTAAACGTAAAACCAGAGCCTCTGCAGCTGATCCTGCGTAAGGCAAACAGATGTAAAAAACCAGCATCAGACAATGAAAAACAGCTGGTATGCAGATGTGGAGCAGTATGTGTAACGATTGCAGTTTAAAGAGTAACTAAACCCCAAACCCACTTCTTTCTGCTGAATACATGTATCTGGTTATTCAGTAGTGCTGTTGATTGATCCTAGTCCCACTTTTCACATTTTAGGAAAAGTATTTTAATTTTGTTTAGCTGTAAAATGTCAGATATACTGGCCTCTAAAGGTTGAACGCCGTCTATTACAAATTAATTTTACTATTGGCTGAGACCGATTATTTGGATTATCAAGTGTAACCAAATTTCACTGTTGGCCCCACCCCACCTAGAAAAGCTGAGAGGTTTCCTCCAATCACAGCCCTCAGTGAGCATTGATTGACAGCCTCAATGAGGAAGTCTAATTCTCTGCCCGCTGCAGCGCCGATGTTTATGACTGTGTGCTTATATAAAGATCAGATTCTAATGGGCTGGCATGTATACTGCATCATTTATTATGTTTCCAGCGGTCTCATGTATATAGAGATTATTTTGAAAACATTGCTGTGAATGTGGAACTTTTTGGAAAAGAAGCAAAACATTGTCGTGTAAACAGACAGGTCAAATATTATGCAATGTTTCATCCATCTACAATTGTTCTAAGAACCCCGACAACATAGTATTTGAGATTTATTTCCCCAAACTGGCCCTTTTTTCTGGAGTTCAAGCCCTCTGAAAAGTCACTTTAAGACTGCTTTTAGGCTGCTTTGAGGCCTTCACACATAAGCATGTGTGGGCGTGTCTGCTGACGGAGACTCTACGCCACAGCTGATTACCATAACGATTGTCTTTTGCTATCCACAAACTGCACATTACAGTAAAACACATGGCTCTGTAAGCGGCGGAGTCCGATAAACGATGCTTCAGTGTGTGTTTATCACAGCAGCAGTAAATCATTAACAGTCACTTTCTCCTCCTCTTCACGTCTTCTGACCACATGGAATAATCCATTTAAGACAATAGTCCATTGTTTTGTCTTATCGCTGCATCGCATTGGGTCACAGACACGTCAGATCATGTCATAAAGGCGATACGAGGCGATATAACGGCTGCTAAAAATGAAACTGATTGTGAGCGCTTAGATTTATCTATACTGAACGTAAAGATATTGACAATGATAATAACTGTGATGGTGACCTGAATTCGCCATGTTTCTTCTATCTGTGAGGTAGTTTGAGAGGGAGAAGCTCACATTCAGGGTAGGAGGAGCCAGGATCGTCAGGAGGAGGAGTTTCCCCCCTTATGACTCATAAGGTGGGAAACTCAAATCCAACTGGCCCATTTGGAGCTGACGTTTTACAAAATGTGGAATAACAAGTGAGGGAGGAAACAAAACTTTTTCATCTTTGGCCCTCTGAATGAGGCTAAAGGAATGTATATCACTCTAGCAAAACCATTATAAAGTGATTTTTTCATAATACTGCCCCTTTAAACAAAGCCTCACCTCTGCGGAGGCGGAGCCATGTCCCGATGGCCAATGATCCCGGAGAAGGACGCGCTCCTCCCAGGTAGGCCCTGAGCGCCGACCCAGGTGGAGAACATCAGAGCGCGCTCGTCCCACACCACGTCCCCTGTGGCGGTGGCGTCGGTGTGCACGGGGCCTCTCTGGATCTGATGGGCCAATAGAAGCTCCAGCACCTGCTGGTTCACGCCCTCCCGAGCCACGTCCATCGGGCGCCGCCCTCTGCGGTCGCACAGATCCATGTTGGCGCCGTGAAGGAGGAGAAGTCGAGCGGTTTCGTAGCAGCCGTGAAGGGCAGAGAGGAAGAGGGCGGTCTCTCCCTAAGGCAGACAAATGATTAAAAATTAAAAAACACAAATATAAATGTTTTTTATTCAACAACAAAAAGAGACCAAAATAAAACAAAAACATTAGGAAATATCCACAAAAAATATGAATTATTTGAAAATAAACACATTAAAAAAAATAATTTGGGGAATGAAAAGAGACATGCAGAGAAGATAATAATAATAATAATAATAATAATAATAATAATAATAATAATAATAATAATAATAATAATAATAAAAGCCGCGAGCGGTGTCGTAGAATCCGAAGGAGTTGCCGCGGTCTGCAACCCATGTGTATCAAATATGAGACTGTTCTTTGTTTATGAGAGCTATATCGGTTTCATATTATGGCATGTATTATCTGAGAACGCAAAGCATGATGGGTAATTTTCACATTGATTCTTGTTTAGGGATGGACAGTCATCATGTGTATCAAATATGAGGCTGTTTGAACGTTGTATATGAGAGTTATAGTGGTTATTCTAGTATGGTATTTAAAATGGCGCCAGTCGAAAAAACCCAGTATGAAAGGGAAAACCAGTTAAAAATCACTCTCAGTGAATTTGATGCGAATCCATTGAAAAATAGCCAAGATACAGCATTTAGAATGTGATGGCGAAGGATTTTCTGGTGACATTATAGGCCCCTCCCACTGATCACATTCTTTTTTTTCTCCATCAGCGACCTGCTCCCATCTTATAAGATTCATCCAACACTATTTTGAAGTCAACACAACATATGGTTTTTCCGCTAGAGCTGTTAGGGTCGGACGCCACTAAAAGCGGCGCCCTCTAAGAATGCAAGGCATGATGGGTAATTTCAACATTGATTCTTGTTTAGGGATGGACAGTCAACGTGTGTATCAAATATGAAGCAGTTTGAACTTTATATATTAGAGTTATATGCTTTTTTCTGTTATGGCGTGCAATAGTTGCTAACATTGAACATGACCGTAAATGGCGCCAGTCGAAAACGCAAGGCATGATGGGAAGTGTTTCAAAGCAGTCATGAATAGGCTTGGACAAATGTCATTTGTGTGAAATTTGAGGCTGATTGATATTTGTGTGTCAGAGTTATGGGTTTTTTTGCAACTTTGTGGCGGCGCCACGACCAAACCATTACAGATGCGCAAATTCTTTCTTTTAATCTTCAGTGGGACCTAAGTGTTCTGGCCATGTTTGAAGCGAATTGGATGGAAAGCCTCAGACTAGTTTGCGCAAATGCGTTTCGCCATTTTTGACCTGTGACTCAAGATGGCTGACTTCCTGTTTGGTTGTGGGCGTGGTCATACTGTAACTTTTTGCTCATCTTATGGTCAAGAATACATGTGACGAATTTCATATTAATTGGGCAAACCTGCCGGTCGTGCGGTTCCATCGCATTTTTGGCGTCTATAATGTGCGCCGTGCGGCCATTTTTTTAGCAATTTTCTTTATTTTGCCAAAATATGTATTTTTTCAGCAGGCCTGAGGTGTGTGCAAATTTTGGTGAGACTTTGGGTATCCTAAGGGGCATTTTCTAAAAGGAATAATAATAATAATAATAATAATAATAATAATAATAATAATAATAATAATAATAATAATAATAATAAATGTAATTTATAATGCACTTTTCATTCCAAGGAATTTCAAAGTGCTACATTTAAAAACACAATAAAACTACACAAGATTTAACACTTAAAAGCTTTCCTAGATAAATATGTCTTTATTTCAGCTTTAAATGAGTCCAGACTCTGCACTCCTCTGAGCACCACAAGGAGGCTATTCCAGAGCCGGGGCGCAACTGAACAAAGGCTCTATCCCCCATGGTTCGGAGCTTAGTGGAGGAGACCTGGAGGAGCCGGCCGCTGGATGATCTAAGGGTGCAGGGGGAGCTTTGGAGAGGGATGAGTTCTTGTAGGTATGATGGACCATGGCCGCTGATACATTTATGGGTGAGAAGAAGAGTTTTGCATTGAATACGAAAAGGTACTTGCATTAGGATACTTGCGGCACTGTTCTGAATGTACTGTAGTCTTTGAATGTTTTTGGAGGTGATCCCAGTAAAAAGTTCATTGTAGTCCAGTCTTGAGGAGACAAAACCATGAACAAGTTTTTCAATGTCAGAGAGGGTGAGGAGTGAACGGATCTTGGAGATATTTCGGAGGTGGTAGAACGAGGTCTTATAGAGGTTTTTTATGTGGTCGTCGAAGGTGAGTTGTTGATCAAACCTGACGCCAAGGTTGGTTATGGAGGAGGAAAGAGCAATGACCTGGCCATCGAAGGAGAGCTGAGTTATGGAGGAGTTGGTGATCTGGTGAGGGGTGCCAACAAGTAGTGCCTCAGTTTTACTACTGTTGAGCTGGAGGAAGTTTTTGGTCATCCATGCCTTTATCTCCTCAAGACAAGCAGCAACACATGAAAGGGCTGTGGAGGAGTTGGGGGCAGTTCTGATGTACAGCTGTGTGTCATCAGCACAGCAATGAAACAACAAGTTGTGTGTGCTGATGATACGGCCGAGTGGAAGCATGTATGTTGTGAAAAGAATAGGGCCCAGGATTGATCCCTGAGGAACACCGCACATAACAGGGAGGGATCTTGACTTGCAGGCTCCCAGCGAAACACATTCGGTCCTGTCAGAGAGGTAAGATCTAAACCATTCCACGGTCGAGGAGGATACCATGGTCTACGGTGTCAAAGGCTGCTGACAGGTCGAGGAGAATCAAAAGTGATGGTGATCCTACGTCAGCTGCCATCAGCAAGTCATTTGTTACTGTTTCCGTGCTATAGGCTGAGCGAAAGCCTGATTGGAATTTTTCAAACAAGTCATGGCTCTTCAGATGATGTTGGAGCTGTGAGGTAACAACTTTCTCTAGGACATTGGACAAAAAAGCAAGGTTAGAGATTGGTCTATAATTCACAAGGTCATCTAGATCCAAACTAGGGTTTTTTGAGTGATGGACGGATGATGGCAGCCTTTAATGCAGATGGGATTTGAGCAGTTTGAAGAGACAGATTGAGAAATTGAGTGATGATTGGACTGACCGTCGGGATCAGTGCCAAAAAACCAGAAGAAAAACCTGTCAGGGAGTAGCGGACCTTTACTGACTTTAGCTCTAAAAAAGTTGATAAAGCGGTTGGATTGCTCCTCAGTTGCTTCCTTAATAGGTGGCATTTGTGGCTTCAGCAGAAAGTTTATTGTTGAAAAGCGGTGCTTGGAGTCCCCCACATTTTTACTGATAAGGTTGGAGCAGAATTTATAGTGCATATCTTTCAAAGATATGGCGTAAGCCCTCTGATGATCATGAAAAGCGAGCTTATGCACAGTATGTCTGTATCGACGTTCAAGGACTCGGCCGGCCGTTTTCATGTGGCGCAGTTCCTTAGTGAACCAGGGTGCAGAACTTTCAAAACTGACCTTGCGTGTCCTCATGGGGGCGTGGAGATCAAGAACAGCACTAAGGGAAGTATTATAGTGCATCACTAGTTCATCCACTGTTGCTGGAATAGAACAGAGGGTATGTCACATGTCCTTGCTCAATCTGCTGCTGAGGTCTCACAGCAGGCAGTGAAAAAGTGAAGGTCATTGATACCAACAAATGGTCAGAGACACAGAGATCATACATCTCCAAGTTGCTGATGGGGGCTTTGTCTGTGATAACCAGGTCTAATATGTGGCCCCTGGTGTGTGTGGGTACCTTCACAAAGTACTGGAGGCTAAGACAGTCCAACAAACCATTGTCAACATGAATACTCACATCTTCAACTATTACAAAGTTTGTTGACAAAGGGCAGAGCAATGTGAGTCGTTCATGTACTTCTGAGAGAAATTAGGGGTGAGGCGGGGAGGTGGGGGGGACAATATAGAAGAAGCACTATCGTGGAGATTGGAGGTTTGGATTTAAAAGCCAGGCATTCCATGGAGGTAAAGCTAGGCAGTGGGATTGCAGCAAGTTTCAGATCAGATCAAAAAATAACTGCTAAACCAGCTCCATGACCAATGCTGCGGGCCGTCCCAAAGTAGCTGTAGCCATGGGGACAAGCTTCATTAAACACTGAATTTTCCCCAGTTTTGTGCCAGATTTCAACCAGGCACATAATGTCCAGATCTTTATCCACAATGTGATCACGGATAAGGAGGGATTTATTCGTGAGAGACTGCGTGTTAAATAGTTCCAGCGTTATAGAAGACAGGGCTGGTGATGGAGCCCTCTCCAGGCTCCGCAGTACACTGTGGTTCACTCTCTGCATTTTTTTTTCACCCGCCACTAGAGGCTCTCAGAGAGCCATGGAACGGCAGAAGGTGGTTGTAAGATATTTCAGGTGCGGCAGTGTTCTGATGACGTTGTTGTGATGCGCCACCAGCGAGTGCAGACCAGCAGGACAGGATAGCAGTAGCGTTGTGCTGAGCATAAACAAACTTCTTTTTGAGACTTCTATGGATGCATCGCGGCCGGAGTACATCGCCGCATTTTCCCAAAGTTGCAGTAGATGGAGAGGCAACTTGTCTATTTAGGCTCAGCAGCTGAGAAGCTGTGTATTTCAGCATAATGTTGTGTGCATCGGCGTTAGCTCCAGGAGCTAACTGGCAGAAGATGGTCAAGTTGCCAGAACATCCAGGCCAGCAACTCAGCGGTTCAGGCTTCCAACTGAGGCTCGAGACAGCAGGACAGATGGAGCCAACCGAAGGATGGGCACAAAGGTAATTAAAACTAAAAGTGAGGCACAGCGTGGGGAGGAGAAGAAGTGAACAGACCACACCAGCGTCCTCTCCTCTCCTCCTCTCACCAATTACAATAGGTTCCTACGGACCCTAATAATGATGTTTTTCTCACCTTGTTGTCTTGTAGGTCCACAGCGGCGCCGTAACGAATGAGCGTGCGAGCGAGTGTGAGGTGGTTTACTGAGCATGCCCAGTGCAGGGCCGACCTCCCTGAGAGAGAGAGTGAGCAGAGGGAGGGAGGGAGGGAGGGAGGAAGAGAGGGAGCCAATGACAAACCATTACACAACAGAGTCCAGCGGGTGAGGAAGAGTGAGGAAGAGAAGACAAGGAGCCTGAGGGAGGAACTTTAACTTTATTCAGAGTTTAACTTTGTCCTGAGTCAGAGGAGGAGAGCAGGGGAGCTGGAGGAGGAAGAGGAGGAGGAGGAGCAATGGATGAAGGTCAGCAGAGCGAAGGAGGGACACAAAAAGAAAGTGAAGGAGAAACGTAGTCAGAAAACGTCTTCATTAGCTGCTAATCTTACAGCTTTTTGCCATCCATTATTTTATTTAAAGGGTCCCAGTAGTAAAAATGTTTATAACAAAAATGTTTTTAATGTATTACCAATAAACAAAATATGTGCACCTTTTTTATATATTTAAAAAAACACATTTTTTAGAAAGATTTTATACCTTTTGGCATAAACTATGGAGAGTCCCCGTTTTGGACAAGATATGATGCACTTACTTTCATCGGCCCAGCTTGTCACTTTTAATAACTGGTGCATTGTGGAAGGTAGAGGCATAACAGGTCCGTTTACATTGTGGGAAGTGTAGTTTTTCTGTTCTGTCTCTGCGCATGCTGCATTCGATTGCCCTCGAATCTTGGAAAAATCCAACAGAACGAATTGGAAAAATGCATTAAAATGGCCTTTGAGCTCGGAACCCCAACTCAGGAACTCGGGCAGGATCCGAGCACCCTGAGTCGGTCGGAAAGACGTTTTAGCAAAATGGCGGCGCCCACCATTAGACGCAAACGGTCATTTTCTCCTCAACTTTTACCTTTATTGAGTCATCTAATTTGGCATGTGTTACTAAAAGTGCAGAATAACTCTGTAGTGGTAATTCTATTCACTCTGTTCATTTGAACGCCGCTCTGCGTAAGTAATGATACTCGTACAGTGCAATATACTCTCTGCAGTCTGTGGTTCAAAGAAGCATGCAGGATTCCCCCGGCTGGTGCATTCAAGTCTTTCTTAAAATGTAGGATGTTTCTCTCTCTCTTACCCAAGGAACTAAGATATATTTCCCTAGCAGGTATTTTTGCTCCTTGAAAAATATAAAAAACAAACATCAGCTTGCTGTGGCCAGCCATGTTTTCAAAACTTACTGAATGAAACGCATTTACCTCAGAGGTCGCAATTGACAACCCGCATCTTTCGGGGTTCCGAGTTCAATCAAATGCAGCATTAGCCACAACTAAGTAAGAGGGAGCAATCTGGTGGGGGTGCGGTTAGTGCCATGACACCAGCCCAAAGCAGCAGAAACATAGTAGTGCTGCTCTCTGAACAAATATGTTTACAAGCTTCAATGAGATTTTCTGTGAAGAAATTCTGTTGCGACCGCATCTGTTTTTAAACATAACTTTGGCTTCATGTCCATTAGCATAGCCCATTAGCTTAGCCCACAGATCCGTCTCATAGCAGCTGTCATTACCTAATCCTTTCACAAAGCAGATCCTTTCAGATCATTTCAACGCATGCGCGTAGACGTCACTTCCTTTACTCACAATCCTTACGACAGAGCTGCTAGGACGTGATATTTTAATGTAAACCAGCCATACAACGTTTGTTAAATATTTTAACAGTACACATTTAAACATGTGACTGTTTTGTGGTGTTTTTAATTGTTTATTTAAAAAAAAAAAGAAGAAAAACACAATACACATTGACAATCAAAAAACTAAAATAAATCGGACTTCACTCAAAACATACATTTCTAATTCTTTTTAAATGGCAGGGTTTCAACCCTTTAAGTAGTACACAAACTGCCATAAAGTAGGCTAACCGAATGTAGACCCGCTGTGCGCATGCGTTAACAGGATCTGAAAGGATCCGCTCTGTGAAAGGATTCGGTGGTGACAGCAGTTCAGTATGAAGCGGTCGTGGCATATCACCAAATTTTGTCCGAACTGAAACATTGTCTGTGTGTATCCCATACCGACATTATGGAGCTAACGTCTGGATAACTGTTGTTGTTATAGCAACCATTAGCTTAACACTCCACCATTGTTCAGAAACTGTAGAGCAATGGAACATTGTTGCCTAGCAACAACTAAAAGGAATTAACGAACATGCGTCATATCCTGTCAAATGGCGACTCTCCATAAATAATGGCCGAAGGTGTGAAATCATTCTCAAAAAGTTCTTTCAATGTGTTTTTTTTCCAAAAAAAAGGTGCACGTTTTGTTCATTAGTAACACATTAAACACATTTTTGGTTATATACATTTTCACTACAGTTACCCTTTAATTGGATTAAAAAAGACAAACCCAATCAGAATGTGTAGGTGACTGATCAATAACACGTACACAGCCCTAAATGTCTGACTGCACTGTATGCACTGCTCACCTGTGTGATCCGTATTGTTGACCTGGACTCCTGCTCTCAGCAGCTCCAGCACCACTCGGTCCAGTCCACTCCTCACTGCTCGGATCAGGACCACCGAGCCGTCCGGGCCGCACCATTCTGCAGACTGACAAAGGACAAAGGTTCAAAATATCAGCAAATGAACATCACACGGTTCAAGATTCAACCAAAGTAGAGAATAAAAGAGGAAGCACTGACCTGCTGAGGAGGACTGAGCAGAGGAGGGGGCATGGCGTTCCTCTCCCATCCTCTAGGCGGAGCTGCAGACCAACAACAACACCAAACAGCTTTAGAAACAAAGCTGTGCCGTGGTTTGTCATTGATGAATGTAAAGTTGAGGCCTCGTTCACACGGAGACAAAACGACAACGCTTTCCCCTAAAATGGGCAATTATGTGTGCGTCGAAAATGTAGAAGACACTATAATGAACATACCAGGCCTCTATGTAGCGCTGTAACGCTGCCGCAGAAATACACCGAAACAGGGCAGAAAACACGGAGAGAAAGGCAGCATCTATTTACAAGCATATATGGATTAGGAGTGGAGGTTTTTTTCATTTTTTTCTTCATTTGGTCATGAAGTGAACCACCAGATGATTTTTAAAGCTTTGCAGCAGTTTCTGCATGAGACTAGAACATATGGGAGGATCTGGTCGTTGAAATACAGACCAGTGGAGGGCAGTGGCCATAAATAGAAAAGAAGAAGACACCCTAGGTCGCACATAAACCTCGTGTGACAAAAAACAAGACGTAAAAGAAAAGAGGAAAGAGATGGAGACAAAGACATGACAGGAGATTTGATTGTGGATCGACAAAGGTAGAGCTTCTGCTTTGTTGCCATGGTTACTGTTGTTGTTGTTGTGGGTGGTCGCGCGTGCGGGTTAAGAGAGAGGTGGGGCAATAGCGTCATCATTTGTATACGCCGTTCGCACAGCGCCCCAGTGGGTGGCGTTCTCAGACTTTTCCACTCTGGGACTCGTTTTCAGAAGTTATCATATTCGACTTCCAAATTGTCGTTGTCGTGTGGGCACAAGGCGTAAACGCTAGAAAACGTGACCGTTTACATTAAAACCCGTCTCCGTGTGGATGGGGCTGAGGCTACAGAGGTGAAGGAACCAGTTTGGAGTGGGACCTGCTCCCAGTCTGACCCTGAGTGGCTCGGTTCTGTTTGTGCTCCTGGTTCCTGCGCTGCTCCTCCTGACGTCTGCACGTCCTCACGCTGATGTCCTCCATCGAGCTCTGAGTGAAGTCGGTGTCACTGCCCACATCCTGGTCCCGTTTCAGAGGCCTTAGCACCGGGGTCAAAGGTCACAGAGAGAGAGAGAAATTCAGTGAGTGACGGTTACATGATTTTTTTAAATTTGGAATTATTTCCAATCAAATTATTCTGGGTTAAAATCTGCGTAATTTACATGAAAATAGTAATTCCGAATTGTAGTTTATTCAATTTTATATTAGGTCTTGGGGATTGGGAAGGGTTCTGATTGGACGGAGAGCAAACGTGACGTATTCACGTCTGTCAGAAAAAACGTACAACAAACCTTTTCTTTTCAGCTACAACATAGAAGACCACTTAATAAGAACTGTTTTCACTTTTATTTTGATTGTAGTTTTGAAGCAGTAGCTCAATAATAACATACGTTTACTTTTCACTTTGGTCAGCTGAGGAGAAGGAGATGGAAGATGTGTTTTGGTCAATCAAAGCCAGTGGTCAGTGCAACAGCTGCTCTACCTCCATCTACAGGATGTTGAGTGGAAGGAGAACTTTATGGTGATCTGTGTCCTGGTGCAATATGTGTAGTGTGTAATATGTTCTTATTAAATAAATAGTCTGAGCTCGAGTCTGGGCAGCCATCTTGGATTATGTTTTCACTCGCGCGTCAGTACGACCTGAATTAATTCAAAGCGGATTTAAGTGTTTACAAGAATGAGGAATTATTCCATTTGGAATTGAAATCAGAATTGACCAACCACTTTCAGTTTAATTCAAAATGGCCATTTTCATTTGAAACTTAGTGTTTACAAGGTGAGTTTAAAGAGTCATTCACTTTTATTCTGAATTAAAGGGGTTTTAAAGCAGTCACGTAAACGTGGTCAATGTGGATGCAGTAAATGTACTTAACGTTACAAAGAGATGTTGTCCTAAAATCTCCTGATGTGAGTTTAAAAAGCTTCTGATTGGGTGGATTGTGAGCTCACCTCATGCGGATGGCGTCCTCTCCCAGTGGCTCCCTGCGTCTCTTCTTCTCCTCCTTGGCTTTCTTCTTCTTCCTCAGGCTGAGCTTGTCTTTCTCTCGGCTGCTTCGGACCCGCGGCTCTTGGAGGGCGGCATGGGGAATCCAGGTCTTTACGCTTCCTTGGTCGTCGGCTGCTTTGGCCCGGCGTCTCGCCCTTTGGTCGGTGTCCCTCTCCTCACGCCGTCGCCTCACACGCCTCACCAACATGAAGATGGCCAGAGCGAGAACGAGCAGTAGGCCAATGGCTACGGCAACCACAGCCCAGAGCCACGCCGGAGTTGGCTCTTTGAAGGAAAAGATCAGACCCAGAACCTTTTTAAACCTTCACGACTCACTGAAAACGGTGCCGTGACTTACTTTTCACAGGCCTACCTTTGACTTCCTTTTCCACCACTTCCTCCTCTCGGTGTCCCAACTCCTCACGGACGCCCCTGATGCTGATGACGGCCTTCAGCTCAGGCAGGGCGGGATACGACGCCGGCTTCAGCAGCAGCGCGGCTCGCAGGAAACTGGCGGCCTCCGTGGCGTAGGGGAAGCAGGTGGAGGGCAGGCGTGAGCACGGGCGATTATCAACCTGTAGGAAGAGGAGCGAGCTGGAATAGAGGAGAAGTTAGTGTCATTTCTGGGTTTTTACTCTCGTTATGTGTTTTTGTTGTCCTTTGGTATACTTTTCTAGTCGTCTTGTGTGTCTTTGTTTCCATTTTGTGCATTAAAGGTTCCTTTTGTGTATTCTTGGAGGAATTTTGTGCGTTTATTTGGGATCTGCACCAAATCAATCTGAGGGCCCCCAGGTGCCCAATAACCAAACCTTTATAGATGTTATTGGGTGGTGGGAGAAAGCAGGGTGAGAACATGCAATCTCACAGAAAGGAGCCAAGTCTCCAAATCCGGGCTTGAGCCAATGACCTTCTCATTTCCTGAGGCAGACTTGCTAACCCAGAGGTTCCCAACCTCGGGTTGGAAACCTCACCAGAGATGTTTTTTTCTTTTCTTTTTATAATTCGTTTTTGATTATTTTATTAGTGTGTTACAAATACAGAGTAGCCAGGATTAGTGCACAAAGTACGGAAGAGGAATAGGGCCAATTTTGATGGAGAAAAATAATAATAATTTTGGGGAAATCAAGAATAAAGTTGAAATGTTAAGATTGAAGTTGAAATTTCGAAAATGAACTCAAAATACAATATAGTAATAAAAGTCAATGGTTTCACATACAACAACAAACAGCAGATCATGGCTGTCTACAAAATGCAGTGTATCGATGAATGTGTGAAACAATACTTCAAAGTTGGCTTTAAAGGTGCAGTCTGTAACTCTTATAAAAATGACTTTTTGTCATATTTGCTAAAGCTGTCACTATATAAGGACAGCTTTACATCAAACTAGTAGTTTGTGTGAAAAAATCAGACTCATTGAGCCCCGCCCCCTGCTGCTCCGGCAGCCTTTGGCAGATTGCCAGAATGCACCGCGACCGAGCAAAAAGAACCAATCAGAGCCAGGATTGTGTTTGATGAACTGTCTGACAGCAGTTGCTCACAGTCCCCGCCCCTTTTCCCGAGTCTTTTTACAGTGTATGTGTGGAGGAGGAGAAGATGGAATTGGTGACTTTCCTGCTAGAAAGGTAATTACTGCTGCTTGATTTACATTATGTTTGATTTGTAATTGTTACACTAGAACTCTGTAGTGCATGTGTTGTTTGTGTCTTTTGGACTTTAATCTCAACATTGTATTTCAACTTTATTTTTGACATTTTGACTTTGTTCTTGATTTGGCCAAAATTATTTTCTCCATCAAAATTGGCCCTAATCTGCTTCCATAACAAAGTGATAAGTGCGCCACCTCAGATACTTTTATACTGCATTTTATTTCAACTAGATTTATATTTGAGAAGGTATAGGATACAGTTATTTGATATTTTTTTGTATGTATAGTGTGTTTGTTTGAGAGTGTTTTTTTAACCAATTACTAGACATTTCAGGAAACCCCATTTTAATTCCAGGCAACCCCACATGGGGTCCCGACCCCAAGATTGAAAAACACTGTGCCACACACGTCTGATCCTGCACAGCTCCTGAGAACAGGAGTGTGATGAGGACGACGTGGCCGTTTAATCAAAAAACAAAATGGTGTGGTTTCCTTTGAGGATGAAATCATTTCGCTCTACATCAGGTGGAAGAAAACTCATGTTTGAGAGTCATTGATGGATGACAAATGATGTTGGATGCAGAACTCTCACCCGTTGGCGTCGTCCGATGTGGACTGGGCGAGCAGGGCGGCGAGCTCCTGGGGGTCGAAGTCGAACAGGTTCCTGTTGGAGGCCAGGGGGGCGGAGCCTCTCAGTTTGAGGGGTGACTGCAGCAGCACACTGAGCGCCCACAGCAGGGAGCTGTTGGAGGCGGAGCCTGTGCTGTGGAGGACCAGCGTGCCTTTAGCCCACTTAGGACTCTGATGTTTCAGGCAGTCGCTGCCGTCCCAACCACAGGGGGCACTGTCGCATCCCAGCTCACAGTGGGAGTCTGCGTAGTGGTCACGGCAGTATGGGATGTGGCCCGGCCTGGGAGTCGAGATGGAGAGGAGAAGAGAGGACACCAAGTGCCATCATATATAATTGGATTCTTTTGGATTTATTTGTTTATCTCAAACATTAGAAAAAAATAACATAAAGCAATCATTGCTCACTTAAAGCTGCAGTATGTAAGTTTTTTGGCATCATTTGGTCAAAAATCCATAATCATCTTCGAGCATATTGTAATCCATCGTGTTCTGAGTGGATAATTAATCTCTTCACTTTCTCCTGAACCTATAAATGTGCTTTATAAATATGGGAGCGTGATGCTGGATGTCAGCCAATCAGATCTTTCTACAAACACGTGATCCATGAGCTGTTTTGAGCGTTACTATTGGCTGCTCAAGTGAAGTCAGGTGCGTTCACGTACCATCGGTAATTAAAGTGTAATGACTGACGTTCCAGCAGAAGTCTCCATCACAGCGTTAGACACAACAGTGACTCAGCAAATCAAGGGGAAAGAGGCAGACCGATGTGGGAAAGCAACTGTTTTAAAGGCACAAACAAATTCTGCTTTGTGTCCCCGCAGGGTCTGCCATACATCACTGGTGTCAGTCTGCTCTGAGCGGCAGCTGAGATCTATTTCAGCTCTCTGGTGGAGACGAGCTGACGGTAGCAGCCGCTGTTCAGGACAGTAACTACAGAGTGATACGTACATTCATGTCAGAATCTGTAAAACACCAGAAAAAAATCTAATAACACACAATATAGTCCATACATTTGTTTCTAGTCTCTATTGAGAAAAAAATGTGCTAAGAGCACTCACAAAGACACCGGAAAGGGAGGCTAAGTTTCAGTTTCAAAACAGAGCGTAGAGAGGATTTTACATACTGCAGCTTTAAGAAAAAAGAGCCCCAGCAATGCTTGACAAGAGGCAGAAGGAAGCTTTACGCTCATAGTCCTGCTCCTACTTTCAAGGTGTTTCACAAAGAACAAAAAAATCTGATATCTGAGCAAATACATGTACAGTATATACTGTACATGTATATAAATACACACAAATATAAGCAAAAGCAAGCATTGATAGAACTACCTACTTACATAACATCTACTTGTCCCCCTACCCATCAGATTCTAGCCTTTGTACTGATCTAATAAGTTTTGATTATTAAAAAATGCATTTATTAAAATTGTTACGTTTAAGTTTAATATTAAGACTGTTCCAAAGGGATAGCCCACATTTTTCAAAGTAGTCCGGAATCTTCAGTTCAGTTCAATTCCCCTCGCAAACATACTCCCCTGTCTACTTATGGCGTTCTATATTTATCTTTTGAGATGTTTTAAACTGAATCAAACTTCATTTCTTCAGAAAAAAGTGGTTTATTATGGTCCAGATATCCTGCATGATTTATGATTTTTTTCTTTTTTTTGCAAAATAGTTAACTTTTGTAGGTTGCTTTTGTATGTGTTTCCCTAGATTTTAACACAATAAGACAAATATGGTAGAATTAAAGCAGTATAACATATGTAACGTTTCTTGCTTCAGCATGTATCTGGTTTTGTTCACTATTCCAATGTTTTTTGAGAGCTTGGTACATTTTACGTGTGGTTTCCAGCAGAGCTTATGTGATCTAATAAGACACCAAGAGATTTTGTCTGATACAGGCATCCACGCCCGTTTGCCAGAACTGGGCCACAGCCAAGAACAGGCCAAATAAAGCAACACTGGCCCACATTTGGGCCACTGTACACTGTTTCTCTGGCCCATATCTGGTATACACTCCATTTTTTTATCTGGTGCATATACCAGAATTGTTAATGCTAACTTGCCATAATTCAGCCATAACTGGCCCAAATATGTTTTAAGATAACTGGGCCACGTTTGGTATTTAATATGTGGGCCAATTTTGATTCACATCCAGATTGGTCAATGTTAACGTACCATAATTCAGCCAAAAGTGTAGCAATTTTGTTTTAAGATGACATTTGCAGCATCATATGTGGGTCAGTTTTGGTTCATTAATAGACTGACCACTCTCACTTTTGACAAATATTTACCAACTTTGTTTTGTGATATTTGGGCCAAATTCAGCATTCACCAAAAAATGCCAAAAGAGCCGAATCATTGCCTGATGTGGCCCACATCTGTATGCTCTCTGGGAATAATCACATGATCTGTACAAAGTAAGACCATTTTTTAAACAGTTTTAGTTCTGGTTTAATATTCTTTAAAGTTTTCCGTGATGTCATTTCCTAAGGCAGTTTACGGGGATCAAAGGACAGATGTGTCTCACTTGCAGGGACTTCTGTCCTTCAGGCAGTCGAAGCCGTCTCTGAGACACTCGGCCTCCAAACACTCTCTGTCACACGAGTCGTCTCCAAACTTGTTCCTACATCTTCGGTTCACGGGACACTGACCCCACGGATCAGCAGACACAGCTGTGGAGAAACGGCATCAGTTACTGCAGCATTCTTCAACCATGGGCTGGTGACCCCATAATAATTACTGATTAAATATATATATATATATATATATATATATATATATATATATGTATATATGTTTATTTTTTTTATTAAATAATTATTCTTTATCCATCACGACACTCAATATTAAACAACTTTCACTTCCTCCAATATAAATCTAGTTAAAATTAAAAGCAGTTTAAAGAGAAGAAAGAGAATAAGGAAGAAAAACAAAATGAAATATATAATAAAATACAGTATAATAATATTTGAGCTGGCACATCTTGTCACTAATCTTGGCTCATCTGTATTTGTTACACAGTAAAACAAACATGACCAAAAATGGTTTGGAATTCTGAGTTACTGGGATGAACCACAGTGTCTACATCAGGGACGGGCAGCATTGATCACTGCAAAGGGCCACAATAATGTTGGACTTCTCTGTTTGCTGCACAAACATTTAATAATGTAGAAAACGAAATAAACAAACAAAAATGTTGTTTAATAAACGTTAAAACCTAATGTTATTTTTTCCTCCCAATTTAAAGTGTCTGCTCCGTCAGGTCCCGTAACTTTGCTCTTATCAGGAAAACATCATCATCAGGTTTGAGCTCCTGAGTAGAGCTGTGTCACGCACACTCTCAGATGTAAATATTGTTCCGTCGCTGCGTAAATGACAGCTGATCAGCTGATTCTGACTTTACGCTCCTTGCCAATGCGACACGAGAGTTTGACGGTCAAAACATGGAGAGGAAAACACATGAGGTCACTGGAGCGGTGCGTCCGGAGCGACATCCATGGAGCGACTGTCAGCGCCGCAGCGTGTCACACTGGACTCCAGCTGTTTCTCTCCCTCACACACACTTTACACTTTACACACACATTTTCTCATTCAGTGGCATTAACTATTGTTTTATTTACTAGAAAGGAATAACAGGAGCATTTTTTTTTCATCTTTGCTGTAAATTGTGTCAACATTTACTGCAGCTTTGGTCTCTGTGTGTGAGTTTGCACCTGCCTGTAGGTCGTACTATTTTCGGTGAAGAAAGTCACTGCAAAAGTTTCAGATTTGATGAATTGCATTGCGTCCCCTGCATTAATTTATTTGCATTTCCCCCTCCCTTTTTTTGCGCACCTTATGAGATCCGCCTACTTTACATATTCATCAGAGGGAAACAAACTGAATATATTGTGGGCACATTATGACACGCCGAACACACGCGGTCCAGATTCCCTGGGGTTTAAGCCCTTATTAGCACTCGGAGCGTTAATGCCCCTAATTAATCCACCCCTAATTGTATCTGGCAACGCAGGGCAGGCGTTTTAGTGTGTGAGATGCTACACTAACACTCACACATTAGTGAGGAGAAAACACAAACTTAATAAATGTTCATGTAGCGCGTAGCTTTATTTGCACAGGCTACATACCTGAGCTAACATCAGTGACCTTTATTTAAGAACATGTAATAAATATAAACAGTATATGATGTGAAGAAGGTGAGTCAGCACTTTCACTTTCAGAAGTCAAAGTCTGGTTGGACTTGTCAGATCCTGATAGTCACATCAGTGTGATCCACTTCCACCTTCACGTGGCGGTTTTTGTGTACATTGTGTGTGGGTTTTTTTGTGTAACGTCTCACTCCATCAGCAGTGTTTCCATAACAATGCGTTGAAGGGCGAGTCCTGATTCGCTGTGAGGCAGCAGGAAGTGTGCCCGACATAAACAGGACGTTTCCAGGAAATGGGAAATGGTCTGATAAAGGTCGAGGGTCGTTGCCATGGCGACGAGGAATGGGTTTGAGCGGGACAATGGGACTTGGCAGGTGTGTGTGTGTGTGTGTGTGTGTGTGTGTGTGTGTGTGTGTGTGTGTGTGTGTGTGTGTGTGTGTGTGTGTGTGTGGACAATAGAGTCCAAGGAGCCACTCCCACGAGCCAGTTTCTAACAGTTTCTTTCTAACTTAGTTACTCATTCACTAAGTAACTAAGAAAATAATTGTCTTAGTTATTAACGTATTTAATTAACCTTAACCACCATTTAACTAAGTGACTTAGTAACTTCCTTACTCATATATTTACTCACGTTAGTAATGTTAGTTATTTAATAATGTACTTGTGTTTTTACTTGGTTACAAAAACCAACTCACTGAGTGTTTTTTTTTTTTGTTTGTTTTTTAGCAATTAATTACTTATTAACTCACCACTTACTTGTTTACTTGTACAGACACATGAAGTTATTTATTTATTTATTTATTTATTTATTTATTTACCCACTCACCTAATTAGTTAGTTAATAACTTATTTACTGTCTTAGTAATTGACTTATTTATTTATCTACTATGGATGTTACTAACTTACTTTATTACTTACTTAGTTACTCATTTACTAAGTAACTGAGAAAATAACTGTCCTAGTTACTAACTTATTTACTTACCGTTAACGCCACTGTTTTACTAAATGAATTAGTTATTTTCTCATATATTTACTCACAAAGTTTTTAAATTAGTTACTAAAACTAACTAAACATAATTTGTTACTTATTGTTAACTCTCTAACTTTTTATTTATTTACTCACCTAATAGTTAGTTACTTATTCTCCAAACAAGTTACTTACTTACATAATTTTTCACTGATTTTTGAACTACTCTTGAAGTTATTTACTTACTTAGTAACTTACCGATCTAATTATTTACTGACTCATCTCATAGGTTAGTTATTAACTTACTTACTGACTTAGTAATTGACTCACTAATTTATCTACAATAGAAGGTTCTAGCATACTGTGTATGACTGTATGTATATTTATGCATCTATATAGTGTGTATTAATTTGCATACATACTGCATATACAATAATAGGCTGTTGGGGGATGTGTATATAATAAAATGGTAAGTGTTAATGTTAAAAACAGCAAAAAAGGTTCCTTTGATTTAATATAACCATTATTAATGAATGAGTGTATTTTAATAGTTAATATATAATAGCACATCGTCTGCATAGACTACTACTACTCATAATTTCTTTGCTAGTGTATACTAATACAGATAGCAGTCAGTAAATATTCAAATGTTTAAAAGACAAGAAACAGTTTGTCCAAATTAATAACATAAATTCAGATGTTTGTTATATCAGTTGTGGCGTACCCCAAGGTTCAGTCTTTGGACCTATATTTTTTTCTTATTTATGTGAATGATATTGTGTCAGTGTCATATTTACTGAAGTGTATATTAATTGCAGATGATACTACCTTATTTTGCTCTGGAAAACATATAGAACATTTCTTAGAAGTTGTAGAGAACGGAATTAAAAAAAATGGTTTGATATTAACAGGTTGTCCTTAAATATTGGGAAAACTAAATTTATGATTTTTGGCCCAAAAGCATCAGATATTGAGGCTTTTTATTTATTGAAATACTGAGCATAAATGAGATTAAGGTTTTGGGTGTTATGATAGATGAAGTTATCATGGAAATCGTATATAGATTACACAAAAGTGAATACATCTAAAATTATGGCTGTGTTCCACAAGGTAAAGCAGTCAGTGAACATTTCTAGCAGTTTGAATGTATTTTTTGTTGCACTTCCACCCATCACCACAAATTGTCATTGTTTTACGTCAGGAGTAGGTGGTGCTATTGAGACCTGTAAGCATATGACCAGAGTGAGAGGATGATGGGTAAAGTGCGTAAAACTGATAGCAGAGAAGTTAAAATTAGTCGGGAACATGAGAACAACATATTCTACGAAATGCAACAGCATTTGAGTTGTTTGTGCAGCTTTTTTCTGTACATGTGGACGTAGTCAGTGGAGCTTCAACTGGAACTGCTGGAACTTCAGTCTGATTCAGACCTCCAGAGCTCCCCTTACAGGACTTCTACAGATGTGTTCCTGCGCACAGGTATGCTAACATCTGCAAACATGCACAGGTGACACTGATCCTCTTTGGTAGTACAGTACTGGTACATATGTCTGTGGGCAGCTTTCAGCCTGTTGAATCTCAAACAGTGGCGTTTTTGCATTAGGGGCCAGTGGGTCACGGCCCCACCAGATGTTGCTGTTGTGAAGAAGATAATTATGCTCATCTGTGTTACACACAATTATGTTGTTCTGGGAAACTTAAAGTTAGAAAACTGAACTTTGTTCTCTAAATAAAGTGTTAAAGATTTATTGTTTTTCTTCTCCAGATTTTTGTGTAGATTTGTCGGTGCTTCTCTCATGTTTCCTCTCTATGAGGCTCAACATGAGCTGGCCCTCCTGCAGCTCTGAATCAATGCGGGGCCAGACAGCCAGCGCCCTAGACGCTTTCCTATTGGTCCATTTGGTGTGTGGGCGGGCACTAGGATTTGCTAGCTTGTCATGTCACGTTTACTCCGTGAGTTCTACATTATATTATTATCGTCACGTTGTTATTTGATTATTGATTATTTGATCTTGGGAGAGCTTTAACACTGTTCTTTGGTGGTGGTGTTGATATGGTAATAGACTATTAAACGCCTTTTCACAGTCTCAGAACAATCAGTTCTCACGCATGCGTTCAGAGGTCAACAGGGATAAACTCATCTTGGCAGACAGTGAGTCTGACAGAGATTTAGATTATTTTTCCTGTTGAAGCGTTGATTCCTTGAAAGATTTTTGGCGTAATCGTGGTATCCGTCTCCGAAAGAGAACTTACTGTCCTTTTCACACACGGACATCTCGCGTGTCCCATCAATAATAATAATACATAAGATCTATAAGCGCTTTTCAAAAACTGTAAAACCCTTTGCAGTTGTTGAAACATTGACACAAGTCAGAAAAAGGAACCAATAACAGTAAAATAAATACAGTAAATATAGAAAATACATAACAATCACAAGTTAAAGGAGACATATCATGCTTTTAAATCCTTCCTTTTACATATAAATCATACAGTTGTGGTCTATATAAAGCAGAACTGCAATGCTTGGGTCTGAATTCCTCATTATTATAGCTCCACCCCTTTTCTGATGTGCTTCTGAGAGCAACTCGTTTTGGTGCTGTCTCTTTAAATGCAAATGAGACACTTCATACCCCGCCCCCTCTCCATGTTACAGAGGTGACACTCAGTTCAACTCCACCCTGTTCGGCCATTTTTGTAGTTTGATAGAAGAGACACGATTATGTAGCGACGCAGAAAATTATTATTCACACGTTATTTACAAAATGTCAACAACAGAAGACTTGTCCATCCAGCTTTACATGTTCGAACCAGAGTCTGACCCGGCGGAGCGAGATGAAAATGAAGATGATGAACCAGCAGAACCCTAACAAGTGAGCTAACACAAGCACCGAGCTAACGCTAGCGCCAAGCTAAAGTCACGAAATGCATTTTAATACAATCTTTTCAAAGACAAAAACTTCAAAATGAAATGACTAATGAAAACTTTAGACTTAAATTAAATCACGTAGGCCATATCATCAAGGATCTAAAACGAGCACACAGCGCTAACATATGAAGACGGTGCAACTGCTAATGCTAACAAAACAATGACAGGGACGTCTTATCATCACACTTTTTAGCGTTATTTACAGCTTACCGAAGTGCTCTGTTCATCGTCTCCAAAGATAGAAGGAATTGAACCCTCAATCAGACAAAGTCTTTCTGTAAATCCTTCTTTATACTGGTGGAGGTTGATGAAGCAGTCATCACTGAAGTGCTTCGCGCACACAAAAATGACCTTACCCACAGATGTGGGTACATTTCTATAAAAAATAAAACTCAACCAGACACTTTGAAAAGGTTCTGATGCTGGGAGACGGTGTAATGAAGCGTGTGGGTTACTACATCCAACAACCAAACATTTTGACTTATCCTCTCGTAACTTCAACATCCTTGAGCTTGGACTACAAAATAAAAGCGAGAACCAAAAATGGCGGATTGCTCGAAGTGTTGGACCTGGAGTCGATGTCCTAATTTGGCAGTTCCGTAATAGAGATTCGAAAAATCGAAACGAATTGAAAAATATGACCAAAGCAGAATATAAAGATACCAACGGAGCACCTGAAGAGATTAATTTGAACTTTTCTGTACTTCTAAACACTCTAAATATACAACAAAATGCATTTAAGGGCTAAAAAAGTGGATGTAGCATGATATGTCCCCTTTAAATGCTTGGGAGAGGAAGTGTGAAAGCAGAGGAGGTCTTTGATACTGTTTCTCACATCGGTTTATAAAAGTGCTTGGATACTTGCATCATTCCCAGGTAGAGTCCTAATCCGCCCACTGGAGAACCAGGTAGTCGGTGTTTTTATTCACTAGGGGTCACCTGTGTGGAAGCAAGGGGACTGCCTTGCTTCCACACTGCTGCTGAGTTGCTATCATCGGTTTTTAAAAGTGCTCGGATCGGCTGAAAGTGGCATCAGTGGGAAACCCTCCTCGAGTCTGAATATGTGTAATATCAATAATATGAACATTATTAAAACACTATCAATCTCTGGAATAACATTATAAATGCTGTTTATCAACAGAGTGAATGAGTTTGTTTACGTTTTTATCCCACTCGACCTTTGAAAAAAGTGTGTGAGTTTCTAGAAAAGTGCTTTTAAATTGAATGTATTATTATTATTATTATTATTATTATTATTATTATTATTATTATTATTATTATTATTATGTTTGGATTGCACCAGATTTTCCAAACCAAAAATGCTGCTGCTCTCAAAGTGCAAAATGAGAAATTTCCTGTCTGACTCTCACCTGCATAACATTCTCACATTATCATTAAGTCAGTTTGAGCCTGAATTTGATATTTTATTAGCGCTTTGAGATGACTATTGTTGTGATTAGCGCTATATCAATAAAGTTGAATTGATATTGAGAGACTTTTAAAAAGGTCTCCCACTAAAAGACCTTCTACATGTGCTCTGAGGATCGTGTGCCTAACAATGGTTGTTCCTTTTAGTGATGGATGTAGCTTTTTGTCCCATGAGGTCATTTTGTATTTCATGTTTCTCCATGCACCAAATGTCTTTCTTTGCAAACAATATTCTTCAGTAACGTTTAGTTAATATTTGATACAGTACAGTGATTTATGAGAAAATAAATCTAAAGCTGAAGTCCAATGACATTATTTTTCTTGAGTTTTAAAGCACTTTGAGATTTGGTGTCAAATGTAAAGAGCATTACAAATAAAATGTATTATTATTATTATTATTATTATTATTATTATTATTATTATTATTATTGTTAATAAAGGATTGTTTAAAAGCAGCAGGATATGTAGTGTTTTGACTGTATCGTATAGGAGGGGTATGTCCAAGTTATATATATATATATATATATATATATATATATAGTTATAAATGTTTTTGAAGACATTTAGATGTTTCATAATTTTATGCCATGAAGCACAATAAGAAAAGTGTTTGTTTTGCACAGTGATGTTATTTGCATATTTATTTCATGCATTGCAACATGAATATTTCGTTTTGGCCCCCGGCCCTCCACCACGATTCATTTTTGGCCCTTTGATAAAAAGAATCTGGGCACCCCTGATCTAAATGATGACATCAAATGATTAAGAACATTTACTGTGTTTAAGAGGAATGTAAAATGTGTTACTGTATAGTTGTTTTAAATGACGTGACAATGACTGCGTTGCAGTTTGCTTTTGTTTAATGAAAATGTTTTTTTTATGGAGGGGCAGATGTTATACATTTTACTTCTTTTCATCATCTTTTTTTTCTTTTCTCAATGTGGAGGAAAAATACATTAGTTTTAATGTATTGAATGAAATAAACAAACAAACAAACAAACAAAATGTTCATCACTAAATCAGGGGCAAAACATTTTGAAAATGTTATACTTTTTTTTTTTATGGAAAATAAAGATTTTTAAAAAAAAGACAGAAATTTCTCAATTCAGTTTATCCATTTCCTGTTTAGATGACTTTACTGCTATTTCACTTCCTGCAATAGTACCAGACATTCTAAATAGGATTAATAACGTCAGCTACTATTATTAATCTGTTAATTTAATATCTGGGTCAATAACGTAAGGATTTCACTGCATGATATTTCATAAAAGGGTGTCATCGAGCAAGCTTTGCATGAATATTATGATGTAAATAAAAAATAGTAATACTTTGAAATAAATTAGTTAAATTTGAATAGATTTAGAGTCATTTTAATTATTTTCTCAAAACAGCAGTCATGGCCAGACAGTCGCACCACATGATATTTTGACACTTTGAATAATAGAAGAAACTAATTTAGTAACATTTAAAAAAAAAAAGAAAAAATCTAATTGAGTGCATATATATACTGTTACTACAAATTTGGTTTCTTTTTATGCATTTAAACTTTTTTTGACTAAAATAAATGTAGTTGGACAGAATATTCAGGTGTTGAAATGATTTACAGAAGCTTGGAGGGATGAGATGAAATCACACCACATTACAGATTACGTAGCGAGAAATTTGACATGTACGTTTGCTGCGCTCGTAGACACTCAGCCTCTAGGAAAAATACCAGGAAATGTGTGATATGGTCTCGAAACATGGAAGTTTAGTCTGTGTTAGAGATTTATTTCCTTTAATTACCACAATTACCAACAGTTTAACTGAGATTATGAGTTAAATTTGACATATTTATCTGTTTGCTACACTCGCTAGATGTTCAGTCACTTGTTTCCTGCAGAAAAATAGCAGCAAACGCGTAATTGTCTCAAAACAAACCTGTGTCTTAATCGTTCCTGATCGTAAATAAAGAGTAAAAGAAGGTTCATATTGCTTTTTCTGTTTAATAATACAAATTCCATCCATTTTCTGTAATCACAGAGAACAGGAGTATATAATTCAGACGTCGTCTACGACTGACGTGTGTCTGTATCTACCATATCAGTTTGTATTAAAGAGCCTAAGACAGACATAGGCAACATGTGGCCCTCGTTCTAATTATATGTGACCACCAAAGTAAATAAAAAATATGCAAAACAAGAGCAAGAATACATTAAAAAAAAATACAAAGAATTACAACATTGCAGGAAAATACAGTAAAAGATGAGAAAAACACAGAAAATACTTCAAAAACACACAAAACGACTACAAAAATGAACAAAACAACAACAGTAATACACAAAATCACACAAAAAAGACAAGATGAACAAAACACCAAAAATGACTCTTCAAAAACAAAGTGTTAAGAAACAAACAAAACGGCAGCAGAAATACACCAAAATGACCCCGAAAAACACAAAATGGCATCACAAATACACAATATGACTCCAAAAAACATATTTTACAGGAAAAACACAAAAAAGGACTTCATAAATGCACAAAATGCCTCACAACGAGCAAGATAACAACAAACAGAATGACAGAAAACACACAAAATGACTATAAATTATTCTAAATGTTGATCACGTGGCCCCCCCGATTAGACACACACATTTTTGTGGTCCCGTTGTGATTAA
>NC_041059.1:38607987-38715487 GCF_900634775.1 Gouania willdenowi
CCTCCAACCACCATCTACATCATCACTTGGGAGAGTCACGACATATGTTTGTTTGTTTGTTTGTTTATTAGCAGCTAACTCCTCATCATTTTGAAAGCAGCACTTCCACGTTAGCTTTCTGTATTGTAAATGTGGCTGTAACACTTACCTGTACATATTCATATTATTTGACTCTGACACTGTTTCTCTCAAATGGGACCCTGTACAGTTGCTTCATGGTCATGTTGTGCTTTACCATGTGTCTGATAGTGGTAATGCTTACTCCATCTATGTTGTTGAATACTTGTCTATCTGCTAGTATTTACTGCTGTAGCTGGTGGAGACGGATTGCATTGTTTGCTCTGACTAGGCTCTGACTTAGGCTGTTGGGTGAACAGGCGTTGGCGTCCACTCCCAGTAGCTCTTCTAGTCATTCTGTAGAAAAATGCAACCACAAATTGTTATTGTTTGCTTCATTTTTACACTAATGTATAATCTGTACTTTACTGTATTTACCATACACAGTACAGTAAATACTCTAGATACAGTCAGAGTAGAGAGTTGAAGACATACCAGTTTTCCAGTGGGAATTATGGATGAAACCGTGAACTGGTTTAGATTAGGGTGGACTCTCTGTCCAGCTTCCCTCATAGTCAGACCATGGTTTATCACATGGTCCACCAAAGTCGCTCTGATGTCATCTGAAATAATTGTCCTTCATGGTCTCTTTGACCATGTCCTCCTCTCTCTCCATCGACCTCTAGCTCTAGCTCTAGCTCTAGCTCTAGCTCTAGCTCTAGCTGTGCCTCTGCCTCTAGCTCTAGCTCTACCTCTACCTCTACCTCTACCTCTAGCTCTAGCTCTAGCTCTAGCTCTACCTCTAGCTCTACCTCTACCTCTACCTCTACCTCTAGGTCTAGCTCTACCTCTAGCTCTACCTCTACCTCTAGCTCTAGCTCTAGCTCTAGCTCTAGCTCTAGCTCTAGCTCTAGCTCTACCTCCTACCTCCTACCTCCTACCTCCTACCTCTAGCTCTAGCTCTAGCTCTAGCTCTACCTCTAGCTCTAGCTCTAGCTCTAGCTGTGCCTCTGCCTCTAGCTCTAGCTCTACCTCTACCTCTACCTCTACCTCTAGCTCTAGCTCTAGCTCTACCTCTAGCTCTACCGCTACCTCTACCTCTACCTCTAGGTCTAGCTCTACCTCTAGCTCTACCTCTAGCTCTACCTCTAGCTCTAGCTCTAGCTCTAGCTCTAGCTCTAGCTCTAGCTCTACCTCTACCTCTACCTCTACCTCTAGCTCTAGCTCTACCTCCTACCTCCTACCTCCTACCTCTAGCTCTAGCTCTAGCTCTAGCTCTAGCTCTAGCTCTAGCTCTAGCTCTAGCTCTACCTCTACCTCTAGCTCTAGCTCTAGCTCTAGCTCTAGCTCTAGCTCTAGCTCTAGCTCTAGCTCTAGCTCTACCTCTACCTCTACCTCTAGCTCTAGCTCTAGCTCTAGCTCTAGCTCTAGCTCTAGCTCTAGCTCTAGCTCTAGCTCTAGCTCTAGCTCTAGCTCTAGCTCTAGCTCTAGCTCTAGCTCTACCTCTACCTCCCTCCATTCTTGCAAAGTTCTGAAAATGGCTTAACTGAGGCCTTTTTGTAGCTGCTGATTGGTGTTCATTTTTGTCAGGAAGTATTTTCAGTTGTGTGTCTGAGTATTCTCATCGACCCAATGTGTGTGTTGTGTTTTGAATAGATGTGTTTTCCCAATGGTACCATGAGATTTCCTTTTTGAAATAAGTGTCTTGTGTATGAAATAGTGTGTAGTGTGCAGGAGAAAGTGTGTTACAGAAATATAACTAAAGTGCAAAGCAGTGCTTTTGTTTAAGGTACAGTAACAACAGCTTCAAGTTATGTTACGTTGGTTTAAGCATGTGTTTATAGTAATAGTTAGGCAGGTACACGTGGATGGAGTGGTGCGCATACATTTAGAATGGATTCACCCCCCAAACACACACACACACACACACACACACACACACACACACACACACACACACACACACACACACACACACACATATTAAAAGACAACAAAAATATGAAAATGATAAAATACACAAAACTTAATATTTATATAAAAAATACACAAAAGACAACAGAAATGCTACACTAAAAAAAGATACAAAATGACTCCAGAATCACACTACTTAAGGCAACGCAAAACAATGATTATACAAAAAATGCACAAATGACGTAAAACAAAAAACTAAACAATATTTATACAAAAAGTACACAAAACGACAACAGAAATGCACAAAAATATACAAAAAGGCTCCAAAACACACAAAATGATTCCAAAAAACATATATTACAGAAAAATACACCAAACGACAACAAAAATATGAAAATGACTCAAAATACACTAAACCAAATACTTAACTATACACTAATACTTAATACTAAATACATAACTACACTAAAAAAAACTAAAAACTAAAATACACAAAATGACTCCAGAATCATACTACAATGGCAACAAAAACAATAATTACAGTATACAAAAAATGCACAAAAAGACAACAGAAAGATATAATAAAATACACGTAATGATGACTTCAAACAACATACATTACAGAAAAATACAACAAAAATATGAAAATGGCTCATGTTCATGTGGATGGTGGCAGAGGGAAAGAAGCTGTTTTTGTGTCTGGAGGTTCTGGTCCTGATGGACCTAAACCTCCTTCCAGAAGGGAGAGATTGAAACAGTTAATGACCGGGGTGGGAGGGGTCGGCCACAATCTTTCCTGCACGCCTCAGAATCCTGGAGGTGTACAGGTCCTGGAGGGAGGGCAGATTGCAGCCGATTATCGTCTCTGCAGAGTGGATGAAGTCTGCTATCATCTCCACTGTCTTTAAAGCATTGAGCTCCAGGTTGTTCTGGCTGCACCAGGACACCAGCCGGTCTGTCTCCCACCTGTAGTCAGACTCGTCTCCATCAGAGATGAGACCGATGATGGTCGTGTCGTCTGCAAACTTCAGGAGTTTGACCGACTGGTGAGAGGAGGTGCAGCTGTTGGTGTACAGGGAGAAGATCAGAGGAGAAAGAACACAGCCCTGAGGAGATCCAGTGCTGATGGTCCAGGAAGCAGAGATGGTTTTTCCCAGCATCACGTGCTGCTTCCTGTCAGACAGGAAGTCTGTGATCCACCTGCAGGTGGAGTCTGGCACGTTCAGCTGGGAAAGCTTGTCCTGAAGGAGAGCTGGGATTATTGTGTTAAAAGCAGAGCTGAAGTCCACAAACATAATCCTGGCGTAGGAGCCTGGGGAGTCCAGGTGCTGGAGGATGAAGTGGAGAGCCAGGTTTACAGCATCGTCTACAGACCTGTTGGATCTATAGGCGAACTGCAGGGGGTCCAGGTGGGGGTCGGTGATGTCCTTGATGTGGGAGAGCATGAGGCGTTCAAAGGATGTCATGACCACAGATGTCAGAGCGACAAGTCTGTAATCATTAAGTCCTGTGATCCTCAGCTTTTTAGGGACAGGAACGATGGTGGAGGCCTTAAAACAGGCTGGTACGGTGCATGTCTCCAGTGAGGTGTTAAAAATGTCTGTGAACACTGGAGACAGCTGATCAGCACAGTGCTTTAAGGTGGAGGGAGAGACAGAGTCCGGTCCACAAGCCTTAGGGGGGTTTTGACTCCTGAAAAGTCTATTTACATCTCTTTCTTTGATGGAGAATGGTGTATCTGTGGGAGGGGCTGAGGATGGGGGGGATAGGGGAGAGAGCCTCTGTAAGCAGCTGTGGTGAGACTATAGCTTTGATGTGGGGGGTGAAGGTGTTGGAGTGAGGCTGGTCAGAGGTGTGAGGTCATACACAAAATAACTCCAGAATCACTACAATGGCAACAAAAACAATAACAAAAATACACGACTCCAAAAAACATACGTTACAGAAAAATACACCAAACAAAAAAATATAAAAGTGATGATGAAGTCATGCACATGTCCCATAAAATTAAACCAGGAAAATTGCACCCACATTTTGCACCCGCAAATATACCCCCTTATGCTCCCACATGAATACATACTTCCGACAGGCACTGGACTAGTTGTGTAATTTACCAACTAATTCAGTTGTAAATATCTCAGCTACATATCTCCAAAATAATACACAAATTCAATGACACTCCACACTATTAGTGGGGCTCATATTTGAATGAACTTTCAATTCTTCCAAAATTCTTCCAAAATCCTGCAGTTTTTTATTATTGCACAAAACTTCTTCAAATTACAAAAAAAAATTGGTCACAAAAATAAATGTAAAGTGAAGATCCTGCAGGCACATATCTGTCACTTATTGCTTTGATATCATTGGTGCCGTGCATATTCTATCATTTATTTACATGTGGAAGTGCAAAGAGCACAATAATGATTAAATCACTCGTTTTCCCTCTTAAAATCTGTGGTTCACTTAAGATAAACTGCTCCGTATTTGGCCCCTGAACTAAAATGAGTTTGACAGCCATGACCTAGTGACTAACTCACGTACATATCTATTTACCTAAACGTTACATATTAGCTTAGTTACATTATTGCCCTAGTTACAACTATTTATTTACCTTTTGACCAAATGACTTACATACATACATATTTATGCACTTATTTAATTACCTATTTTATCCATCACCTTCATAACTCACTTATGTACTTGATATTAAGCAGCAGTAGTATTGTTTAGTGGACACTGGGTGTCGCTGTTTCTCTCCTTTCAGCTCTAGTTAACTCACCGCTTATACAGTTTAATGTATGTATTTATTTATTTATTTACATCATTTTATTTATTATACAGTTGTCGTACTAAAGCTTTCTATATGATCGGTTTTGGATCAACAATTGAAAATATTAAATAAAAATATATTGACAATGTCTTTAGTCACGTGACGTGACACGGGGAGCCAGTATATAATTTCACTTTCACTTTCACATCCGTCAGTTACAGACAGAGTGTGTGTCGGTGTGTGTGTGTGTGTTTGCAACTCAGCGTTTATTCACTAAACACGGGAAGGTAACAAGCCTGAGCAGGTAAGTGTGTGTGTGTGTGTGTGTCTTTGTTTTAATGTGTATATGTAAAATGTGTGTCTGTGTGTGTGTGTGTGTGTGTGTGTGTGTGTGTGTGTGTGTGTGTGTGTGTGTGTGTGTGTGTGTGTGTGTGTGTGTGTGTGTGAGAGAGAGAGAGAGAGAGTGTGTATTTATACAGAAGTGTGTTGCATTTGTGAGTGTAATAAATTGATAACCTCTGTTTTTGTGTATTTGTGTGTAATAATGTGTGTATTTGTGTGCGTGGGTCAGTTAGGAGTCATTTGTGTGTGTGTGCTCGTGTGTGTATTTCTGAGAAATGAGCTGCTGAGGAGAAAACGAAAGCACGTTTGACTTTGTGTGAGTTTAAAGTGTCTGTCTGTCGTCATCATAATAGCACAGATAGTGTAACATGTAACATGTTACATGTTACATGTTACATGTTACCACAGCAGCTGTAACCACAGGTGTAAATAGTACTGATAAATCTCGACCTGTTGCTGGATTAAAAATGTACTGAAGTAAGTAAAAAGTAGCTCATTTAAATATCAGAGGTGGCTAAAGTACTAGTGTTCAGTACTCAAGTAAAAGTATAGATACATGAATAAAAAATGACTCTGGTAAAAGTGAAAGTATTGAAGTTGCTCCCTTACATGAGGAAAAGTAAAAAAGTACATGCTACTAAATGTACTCAAGTAAAAAAGTAAAACAAAGGCCCTTTCAATAATGACAGGATTTCTAAACCACAATATTCCATATCTTTTATTATCTTCTGCCACGAAGTGGAAGGATATAGGTTTGAACTCTGAGTTAAAGTGGACATGTTGATGACTGTGTCTTGTTTTTTTTAAGAACTTGTAGAAAATTGGTACATGGAAACAAGTTCAATCTGTTACCTTAAGAATAAATAAAACAAATCAAATCTGTAAATACTAATAAAACCCAGAGCAGTTTTGAGTTTAAAAACTTTCAAATGTTAACCATTAACATAAGGAACCTGCCGAACAGAAAAAAGCTCAAACTACCAAATATTTGCGTCTCTTTACGTCATGACGTCACCTTCGAACGTCTTAAAATTAAGGAGCTCATTTTAAAATGTGAGGAGTAGAAAGTACAGGTATTTGTTTAAAAAAGTAAAAGTAAAAAGTCTCCCAAAAAATAAATACTCAAGTAAAGAATAGATTCCAGAAAAAACTACTTAAGTACAGTAACAAAGGTTTTGTATTCAAGGTAAAAGTTACTCGTTACTTTCACCTCCAACATAAAAAATAAAATAACACCAATGAATTCAATTCAAAATAAATACATTCTCAGGCTCTAAGTATAGATATATTTATGAACTCTACAACAGTTTCATGCCAAATGTGCCATGTGGGTAAGAACATGATAGGTAGTAGGAAGTAAGCGTCATATGCTCATGAGGGGCGGGGAAAGCAAATTCAGGCTTGCCATTGGCTTTCAAATGTATTACAACCAATCAGGGTCCTGGATTTAAATCTAATCCCTCCTACTTTATTATCCTCCGCCACAAAGTGGAAGGAGGGCATAGGTTTGAGCTCCGTATGTCCGTCCGTCCGAGTTAAAGCTTTTCTCAGAAACTGTTTAAGGTAGGATCACCAATTAAACACATAATTTGGGAACCATGTTATAGTTGTATGGTTTACACATAGGCCAGTGTGGTAAACCATTATTAAAATATGTTTCATATCAAGTTTACCCGTTAGTTATCTTAAGGATCATTGTACCATTTTAAAAAAGCTAAAATTTAGGGTATACTGGCAGAAAAAAGGCTCAAACGTCAAAATAATAATAATACCAGTATTTTAATGATAAAGATATATGTTATTTTTTTTAAACCAACTTGTTATCATTAGAGATGCTAACAGGAAGCTAATACATGAGGAAGGTTATGGGGTTATTTATAAAATGCTCAGTAATTGTGATTAATTGGCATTGAACTTTAGTAATTGGGAACATAATTTTAATTGATTTCAGGGGGAATAAATTACTGTGATTTCAATTGTAATTGGAAAAATTACAAGTCAACGTTATCGTAATTCAGTTGTAATTGAACATGTTCACAGGAGCCTGAGCGAGATGGAGAAGATGAGCTTCTTCTTCCCTCTGCTTTGCGTGTGCGTGGACCTGTGTGTGGTGAACGTCGTGCACCTGGTTCAGCTCTCGCCCCTCCTGGCCTCACATGCCTTCCTCACCATGTGGGGCGGAGCGCTGATCAGGGTCGTGCTGATCGTCTCCTTCGTCCTCGGTTTTCCCGGGAGCCTCCCGTGGATGCGCGGCAGTGACGTGCTGCAGTGTTGGGCGGTGCTGTGCCTGCACTCACCCGTCTACACCAGCTGTCTGTGGATGCTGGGACACCCAGTGGAGGAGGAGCTGTGGGGGTGGACCTCCACGAAACGGGTGAGTGTCTGGCTGCATGCAAATATTCCCTCCTATCTCCTTTCCTATCCACTTTTCCTTAACCCCCAGAAGTGTTTAAGTGATAAGGAGCGTTCCAATTCTCTTTAAGTTAAGGAAAGGAGGCTCAATGCTTCCTTAATACCCTCCTTTAGCCTAGGAAACACTGATGCATCCTTTAAAGATGAAGATAAACATATCCTTTATTTGCTGCGTTTCAGCAGCAGATAAATAGGAAGATATACTGTATATACAGTACATGGGCCTGTACACTGTACAGCTAGAAAAAGGGAAGACATGTTGCAAGAAAGGAAATTGCACAGTAAAAACAATAAAAACAGAATATTTAAGAATACAAATATACAAAAACAATAAAAAAGGAGACCACATAATGCTGACCCACAATTCCTACGACAACACTTAAAGGAACCCGCTCATCGTCCAAGAAAAAGCTATCAGAGACATTTTTAGCCATAATATGTTTTCATTCACCTATGGAATGCTTTGTGCGGTTGTACATGTGTATTCCTCCAACATTATGTAGGCCTATATCTTGCATAAATGTTTCATGAAATCCTTCTTATTTTGGATTAATGTTGATTTCTGAGTGGAAGGTGAGTGTGAGCAACCATTCTCAATGTGACGTTCTTTTACTTTCACTTTTGTTCCTCGTAGCCTGGTAACCTCTTTTCCTTTGATTTACATTTGAACCTTGTGATATTTAGGATTGTATCATTAGAGGCACAGAGGAAAGTGTTAGAAATGTCAATTTTCTGAAATTTGTAATTTTTTCACCACTGCAGACGTCACGAACCTCCAACGCCGTCTGATTATTACATCATCTAGTGGAAGTGTGTCTGACTGTCAAAACAATGTGATGGCCTTTCACTAACTCCTTTAGGAAGTCTCCTAACACCTTTTAAAAGTAGATAGGAAATGAGATAGGAGGGACTATTCTGACGCAGGTCAAAGCTTTCAGATTGTTTCTTTACATCACTTCCTGTTTATACAGCACGTGTGCTCTGTGTGACACATAAAGAGTAAACAGTAACACACACACATATTAAAGTCTGTAAAGCAGAAGTAAATTTGTGTTCTGAGTTTGTCACACCACAGAAACATGTGTCAATGACCACTGAGCCAAATTTGAAAGATCAAAAAAATCGCTAAATATATAAAATCAAAATCATGGAAAATCAAGCACTTCTCTCTGCTCTGAAACGCTGGGGCCGTGTCAGTTAGAGGCGCTGGAACCACGCCCACGCATGAAAAGAGCGCCACGTGTACTGTGCGAGGACGTAACCCTACAGTAACGTTGGAAGCTAGCGCTAGCAGCGTCATCGGACTGACCCAGCCCTACCTGTTAGAGCCATCAGAGCCAGAAACTGACTTTGAGTCAGACACTGATAGTGTTCAGCCTCGTTCCTCACACATTATACGCTTCAGCAGCAGGGTTGGGTTTATGCTAATGATGGCTCCGTTACATAACGCAGCTAAGATTTCTGACCCACCCATTATATCCTAAACACACAGTTTGTGAAGCCTAGCTCCACAGGTAAATTCTAAATGGTTGAATGGCTTTTACATTTTTAAAGGAAATACATTTATGACCTTTTTAATGTGTTTAGAAGAAAATGGCTGAATTTGCTTTACACAGACTTTAAAATCCACTTTTGCAGTTTTTTTTTAATTTTTATCTCATATGAGGTAACTTGAGTGTCTATTAGCACATAAAATGTGAAATAAAACCATCCAGTTGTTTGTTTGTGGTCTGTGTAAGTCTTACAACACAGAGAAAAGTGCTCTGTTTCAAATTTTCTAAGTTTGTGACGTCACAAGCTAAATCAGGAAAGAAAATACCCTCCCCTTTGCTGGTAACTCCACTCATAATAATAATAATAATGCATACATTTTATATAGCGCTTTATCATGGACTCCACCTCCAACCTGAATAAAACTCTAGTTAAAGTCCGCCATTGTTTTTCACACCGAACGCGACTGTAGCGACTGCAGTCGCTTCAATCGCCCGTGATGAGTCACTTGAACATAGTGGTGCTGTTTGGTTTACTTGTAGAGTAAAGGTTACAGACCCCTGACCAGGGGAAGAGGGTTAGGAGACCCCACTATCAGAGCTGGACCCTCTGAATTTAATTCCATGGGGTGAAGCAATGCAGATGCTAAGTTAGTTATGCTACTGTTAACTTAATTCAAGTACAGCTTTTCTACAAAATAAAAAAAAACAGAATACATGTAACCTGTATTATGTTTTGCTGTTATTTAAAAAATATTGTTATGTCTTAATTATATAAAATATCACCCCACCCCCGTTCAAAAAAAGGGTGCGACCTAATTCTGTGCTGGTGCGACCAACTGAAAAAGTTGGTCCCACCAGTGCTACCACTGGAAAACTTAGTGTAGAGTCCTGCTCTTGGGAAACTTGGAAGTAACGCTCATCATCCTAACATATGTACAGTATATAGTAGACACTAGACAGTTTATACTCATTGAGTATGCCATTTAAAACACAGCCTAACACTCTGCTCCATGACTACAGCAACCAGATATGCTAAGTTACCAGTTACAAAGGTCGCCACTTAAACCATAACACCAGCCGAGACCTCAAACCCAATTCCAGCACTGCAGGAAGTCAGCTCTGAACTCCATACAGGAAACCAGTCTCACATGTTTGGGCTAGCTTAGCATGTAGCGTCGCTGGCTGAGCAGGGTCAAAGGGTAAAGAGGTGACTATCTGCACACATTGTTTGATAGGTCCAATAGAATGAAAAGGAGAAACCTGGTGCTGTTAATGAGAGTATGTATGTGTACCGTGTGCCTGCAGGTGCTTCAGGGTTATCTGGTCACACTGGTGTCTTGGATCTACTGGAGTCAATACGTGTTGCCTCGGCTGAGTCCGACGTCACCCCAACAGTCCACAGAAGACCATGGGACCTTTAAGCGAGTGGTGGGATACCTTCGGCCATATTTCTGGCGCTTCGTCTTCGTGCTGACTCTTGTTACGCTCTCATCTTACGGTAGGTTACAGACTTCACCAGCAGGCTTGTTTAGTTTTACACTGGATTTCTACTGGATGCGTAACTACCCTGTAACGTTTCCGCTGCGTAATCCTCTGTCCATCAATTCCCAACGCCTCCATCTGTGATGCTTAACTGTTGCACCAAGGACCGGTGGCGGTTTTTGATATGGGCGACATGGGCAGCCGCCTAGGGTGGCAATCTGAAAGGGGCGTCGCGAGGAAAAAAAATAAAAAAGAATTTTCATTCAGTATTTTGTATGGGCCCTATTTTCCGGTCTGGACTTAAGCACTTTTTTATTCGCCTGCAGTTAGGCACCTCTCTATTGCGCGTATTTTCCGTTCCAGGTTCCTGACACGCCCACCAGGCGTAAATCGACAAAAAGCACGTAGTCTGTCAATGAAGTTTATCTGAAGCCAGGGAGGAGGACTGGGCCATAATGGAGTTTTCCCAATGCTTGTAGATGTAATTGAAATCCATGAAAATGCACTTTTAATTTGAAAAGCCTTTGTTGATAAACAGTGTAACAGGTTGATTTGATCAGATTGAGGATCAGATTATTGCAGTGTGTGAATCGGCCATATTTTTCAGTCCGAGTCACAGTTAAAATCTCTCCTTTTTCCCTTCGATATTAACTTCTTCCATTCCTGCGTTCAGAAATGATCAGCGCATCAATCATCAATACGTTGCCTGTATCTCTAAAGTGTGAGGAATTTATGTATAATAATTATAGTGTCTGTGAGTGTCCTGCTTGAATACAGTGGAGACAGATTAGACTTTAGATTCTCATTTTTAACTTTGTCTTTTTTTTTTTTAAATCTCTGTTAAATTAATATTGTTTTTTAATAAACACAAAAACACTTCTATATTGTTGTGGTATCATTTCTAAAGTGATTTCTGATAGTAGTGGGACGGGATATTGACGGCGTTGTGTTGCGTTTCGTGGTTCAGCCTTCACATTCACTGAATATTATTTGCTGATTTTGCTCATTCCTCACTTCCTGCTGGAGCTCAGGGAACACATTACATTTACATGTGTTCTGAGTGGTGATTGGCTGGGAGGCTGGGTAAAGGGCGGGCGTAAGCAGGGAAAAGAGTGAACAATTCTGTTCCCACAGTAGTGAGTGTATGACGGTGTAAGACGGTTCTTTGTGTGTTTGATTGTTTATTTTTGGCGTGTTACTACGACCTCCATTAAAGCCTGTAAAACTGTGATAACGGCTCGAGTCACGTCATTAAAATACCTTTTTGGCTGCAGTCAGTGTGTGCGCCCCCCCCCTTCTGCGATATTATGAGTCCGTGTTGCTTAAATTTTGCAACATAATGTTTCGCTGCACTTATTCCAGGTTCAGAAGCGCGTAAGAGGAAAAGAACTTAATTTGCCGGGAGAATACGAGTAAGGCCAGATTTCAATGGGAACACCCACATTTCAGGGCCGCTCCACCCACACGCGCTTTATGTAGGGCATAATCTTCCATGGGGGGCCACATTTTGCATGGGGGGACGTATTTGCGCACATGCTCAATAGATGTGCTGCTCACATATGCGCTCCATGTGGCACAGAAGGAAATAAAAGACCACCCATTCATTGCTGCAATGACCAATCAGAGGAGAGCGACATTCTTCCAGAGTGTATGGAAAGATCAGTGAGTAATTTTTAGCCGATGTGTCCTTGATATCAAGGACGTCAAAAACACAAACTAGTTCACGAGAGAGCGGCAAAAAGTCTGACATGTTAACTAGTCAATCATTGATCAAGGTCTCTAATTAACTAGTCAATCATTGATTATGGTCTCCCATATAACTAGTCAATCAATCATTGATTAAGGTCTATAATTAATTAGTCAATCATTGATTAAGGTCTCTAGTTAACTAGTCAATCAATCATTGATTAAGGTCTCTAATTAACTAATCAATCAATCATTGATTAAGGTCTCTGATTAACTAGTCAATCATTGATTAAGGGCTCTGATTAACTAGTCAATCATTGATTAAGGTCTCTAATTAACTAATCAATCAATCATTGATTAAGGTCTCTAATTAACTAATCAATCAATCATTGATTAAGGTCTCTGATTAACTAGTCAATCATTGATTGATGTATCTAGTTAACAGTCAATCATTGATAAAGGTCTATCGTTAACAGTGTAACATCACTTTTGACAGTAACTAGTACTTTAACGCAATATTTTTCTAAAGAAAAAACGCAGTTACCGTTACAATAAGGTGCGTTTGTCCGTTACTTTGCTAGCTGCAGTGTACTTCCTGTTTACAGTGGTGCTACATATTTTCACGGGACGCCGTGCCAAACACGGTAAAACAGTAGAAGAAGAAGCATTGTCAGCGTGTTTCTGTTTACATCACGTGCGCTAATCATGGCGAGTCAATGCGAGAGCAGGACGAGCTTCTCAGAGTGGAAATACGCGCATTATTTTTGTCTCCAAAAGATGCATCAGTGAAGCTAAGCTAATGCTGTGGCTGGATTTTAACGGACTGTGACTGTTATCCTGGGACAGGTCAGACAAACTATTGCACGGTATGTTGTTGTTAATAAGAAGCCTGTCACTGCTGCTGAGTCACTGCTAACAGCAGCTCATTAACCTGATATGTTTAGCATTGTGTAGCTGAGAAAAATGCTGTGAATTTGTTTTTCCACATTTATTTTTATAAGCATTTTCAACAGCAGAATGTGCACCTGGAATATGCACAGCTTACTTTACATTACTGTGCTAAGGCTGAAGAATTACTGTTTTAATTTTGGAGCAGCTGTTTCATGCTTTATATGCACATCATTTATGGTTGTTTTATAACAGTTGATCAACAGTGGATTATTATATTATTACAGCACTAATATGAAGCTGTATGGACACAAATGACCCAAAATAAATAATACATTCTTTAATTCTAAGTAACTCAAAAGTTAGTTTTTTCCAGTAACTTATTACTTTTTGGTGTAAGTAATCAAAATAGTAACTGCGTTACTTTGTTAATGACGTAACTAGTAACGGTAACTAGTTACTTTTTTTCAGTAACTAGCACAACACTGATCGTTAACTAGTGATACGTTAAATATATGTTACTTGGAGGCTGAAAATCACTGCCAAAAAAGACTTAACTAGTGAACTAGTAAGCATGCTTGGTGGACTAGTAAAGGTTAGATATCTACTAGTAAAGCCATTTGCAGCAGCACTAATGAACTAGTAATGGTAAAAGTGTGTAAGTAGTGTAAATAAGCACGAGTTGCCTAGTTACAGACACAAAAAATCATAAGCTGGGAAAAGTGTGACTGACAACCAATGAAAACTCAGGATTTTGTTCTGATCCCCTCCCTCATTTGCTCTATAGTTTGCTGTAAAAGCCACACTTGCTTGTTTAGTTTTATTTGTGGCTCAGATTTTTTTTTTGTTATTTTAGCTTGAAGTTATTTCTATTTAATATTTATTTATCTTTAAACAGTTCATTATTTTTTCCATAGAGACAAATTACTGTATCTATACTTATGGAAAGTACATAATTTAATATTTATGCGGCTGCCCACCTAGAGAGTATTTCATGTCAGAACCACCACTGGCAAGGACTCAGACCCCTCACCAGACCTCAGTCTTTAGGGGGGCTGTAAAAACCATGGGTGGGCACAATTATTATTAGTCTACTTTTTTTTTAGCATCACTGACACAATTCCATATTCAATAAAATGGGCTTCGATACATACAGAGGCACTGATTTGATAATTGGCACCAAGTAGGCGAACTTACAAGTTTTTTTAACAATTGGCTTTAAAAAAATAAAATAAAATACTACGATGGATGTTACAGTTTATCCAGGATACCCCTGGTACGAATCCAGTCCATCACAGTGCCACATACACACACACACACACACACACACACATGCAGCTGTTAGACTTGGTGAAAAACGTCTTCTCCACATCTTTCGGGGCTTTTTCCAACCGTCTGTTTCAGGTGAAAGATGAAAAACGTGAAGATATTTCTCTCCTTTTGGAGCCTTTGTGGTTTTCTGCTTGTGCGTTTTCATAGCTGTGAACTTTCTGTGCGTCTGGTTCCAGGTGAGATGGCTATTCCTCAGTACACGGGAAAACTGACCAATGGGATCATCAACGAAGTGGCTCCTGATGCTTTTACCGAGGCCATCACTTTAATGACCCTGCTGACTGTTGCCAGGTAATATCTGGCAGTAGAAATCTGAACTACAAAACAATATGTGCTGTCAAGACATTTAAAAAAATGAGTGATTAATTAATTATTCTCTGTACTTACTTATTCTAATGAATCTCTTTTTTAATTTGAGAAACGCCCTCAATTTGAGGTACTTTCATTTACAATAATTACATTATTGTGGCAGATCAAAAGATTGAAATATAACAAATATCTCTTTAACCAAACATCATTGACAACATGATACAAGATCATTTTATCAAACACAGCAGAGTAAAAGTCCGCCCCCATCTGTGGGTCCCCTCAGTGTGGTGAGATTAAAACATTAAGCTCTCGTCCATTTTTCTGTATTTCTGTTTTGGTTCTAAGTCAGTAAAATAAAATAACCACACTGTTTATTTGTTATTTTCCTTTGGTTTAAAAACTTATATTGTAGTCTGTGCATCAGTGTTATGAATATACCGGGAACTTATGAAATGAGAAAGGTCCCGCGCTGTTTGGAATGTAAAAAAAACAATTATGGACGTTAATTTTTTGTGTGCGTTATTTTTTATGTAATTCATTAATCACGTTAAAGTGACAGCCCTAAAAAATAAAAAGAATTTATAAATATATATATAAAAATTAGTTACAGTTTGTACTGGTGTCCCTGTGGCGGAGCGTCAGTGGAATGGTCCTCACCTGTTCGTCTGTTGTTTCAGCGCCGTGCTCGAGCTGCTGTGTGACCTGACGTACAACATCACCATGAGCTGCATCAACACCTCGGTGCAGGGCTCCGTCTTTCAGGCAGTGCTCAAACAGGAAATTGCCTTTTTTGACACCACGCCGACAGGTAGAGCACATGCTGAAATGTTGCCGATGCACCATCCCATAACCAGTCCTGTTCAACCTCTGCAGCCCAGAAACGATGATGAAACCATAGATTTTTCATTGTTACAGATGTCGTTGACAGACATATAAAGATAAATCTATGAAGGCACAATAACATGCAGCAGTGCTTTTTCTAACAGTCTGTGCAGCGTCCGTATCACATTCCTTCCAAACTCCCTTTATTTGATGACATAATGATGGATAAGGAAACATCTGGATGTCTTTTCTTCTCTTTTTTTGGTGTCATGTTGTGTCTCTTTAGTCATTTGTTTTTATGGCCAATTGTGTATTTTACGTTGTAATATTGTGTTAATTTTCCTAGTGTTGTGTCTTTAATATTGGGTCTTTTAGAGTCATTTTTTTAGTATTGTATTTTTTTTTATAGATTAATTTGAAATCTCCTTCACATTTTTCACTTCCTTTAATTGTTAAATTAATATTTTTCTGACAGTCTGTTTCATACTACTTCTTAACACTGTTGGTTCATTTGTGGTTCATTTTTTCATGTAACAGATAATGAAGCTTGAGGACGTTTTCCCTATGAGTCACAGATATTATGGTGCTTCCTAGGGATACACTGTGACTGACTGTGATGGTGATTGATTTCCTAACCGTCCTCAGGTGAGCTGGTGTCTCGTATCACCACCGACACCAACGACATGAGCGAGGCTCTGAGCGAGAAGCTGAGTCTGCTGATGTGGTACACGGCTCGTTTCACCTTCCTGGTGATCTTCATGCTCTACCAATCGTGGAAGATGACGCTGCTCACCTGCATGTGGCTGCCCATCCTGTGGGTCATACCTGTGTTCACCGGACAGTTCCACCAGGTACCATCGGGTGGACTGGGACAAAAATTCAGCCCTGGCATTTTGTGTCCATAGACCAGCCCATTATCTACCTTATCAATGACACCATGTAGAACCTGTATTAAGTCAGTGATGCTCAACATGTGGCTCATTATGTCTTAATTTTAATTATTATTAACCTTCCTTTCTCCCATTTTTGCCCCAATTCAAAAAGTTTAGACACTTTTTTCAGAGTTTAATTTCCTTTTGCCAATAAATATCCCTTTTTTCCTATTTTTTGTCCATTTTTGAAAGTTCTGTTGACACTTGTATTGAATTTTTTTTCTGTCTTTAAATTTTTTGGCCACATTTTATCCAAATAAGCTAACGTTTGCTCAATAAATACAACTGGTTTTCTTTTTTCCTACATTTTGCCTCTTTTTATTCTACATTTTGCCCTTTTTCACTATTTTTTGCCACATTTTGCCAATGTAAGCTACCCTTCATTTGCTCATTTTCTGGCCACTCTTGATCACTTTTGGCCCATTTTAGTCACTTTTCACTTTTTTCTTGCCATGTTTTTGTCCCTTTTGGATAATTTTTGGCCACCTGTTACCATGTCTATAAAAAAAAAAAAAACCGTACGGGACCAGTCCACCCCTGGGTGGACAACTATCACTGTGAGGCCATCCATCCATCAAAAGGACCAACAGCTCTGTGGCTTTTTATCTGACATCAACACTAACCTGACTCTTGTTCTTTCAGACGATCGCTGCACAGGTTCAGGAGTCTCTGGCTAAGGCCAACCAGGCGGCCACAGAGACTTTCTCCTGCATTAAGACAGTCCGCAGCTTCGCCAACGAGGACGGAGAGACGGAGCGCTACAGGCAGTGTCTGGAACACACATACGGCCTGAACAAGAAGGAGGCGGCCGCCTATGCAGGCTCCACCTGGGCCAACAGTGTGAGCAAGAGCCTCCATTCATCCCTTACGGCCCCAAAAACCTTTATAGGCTGAGTCCAAACAAAGCAGAAAGACAGTAGAAGGCAGGCTGTGTCCCAAATAATCAAATTCATATAAGTGAAGTCAAGCTAAATTAACAAGAAGTTATATCGAGCAAAGTTTGATCAAGTCCAGGTATATTAGGACAAGTTATTTTAAGTTGTATAAACTAAAGTTTAAGCAAGTCAAGCTATAGCAAAACCAAGTTAAGCTTTTATCAAGATAAGTTTTATAAAGTTGAGTTATATTAAGTTAAAACCAGTTTAACCAATTTCTGCCCATATTTGTCACTTTAAGTAAAATAAAGTCATGTTATGAAAATACAACTATCTTCATACTAAGTTTTATCAATTCAAGTTAATCTTAGGCTTTATCAAGTCGAGGTATTTTTGCAAGTTAAGGTTTCATTAAGTTCAGTTAAACTTACAGAATTAAATGTAACTTCATTTCTACACTGTATCTAGGTAAAGCAAGTTTGATTTTAATAGGTCTGACTTCATTTAACCAGATTTATCTTGATGCAACTTAAGTTCCATTCTATTAAGTTAAAGTATATTGAATTTAGTCCAATTACATCATTTTATATGCATTTTTATCAACTTACGTTCTATCAACTTTAGCTTATTTTACATAATGTTAAGATTTATCATATGATTTATATGAAGTAACAGGATTTTGCTGCAATGTGTTTTTTTTAATCACATTTTTATCAACCTTTGAAAGTGGTTTGTCTGTGTGCTGTTCTTCAGATGTCGTCATTGACCTTGAAAGTGTGTATCCTGTACTATGGAGGGACGCTGGTGACCAGAGGGAAGGTCAATAGTGGAGACCTGGTGGCGTTCGTCCTCTATGAGCTGCAGTTTGCCTCAGCTGTCGAGGTCAGACACACTTTGACGAGGCTTTGTGTGCACGTCTCTATTTTTCTGACAGTGCAATGGTTTGCGTTTTAGGCTGTCCTACGTTACTACCCAGAGGTGAAGAAAGCAATCGGTGCCTCGGAGAAGATCTTTGAGTATTTGGATCGGAAACCTCAGCTTCCTCCGGACGGTAGTTTGGAGCCGGAGACTCTGGAAGGACACGTTCAGTTTAAGAACGTGACATTTTCCTACCCGGGGAAAGCTGATGACAACAGCCCCGTGCTGAAGGTATTCTTACGTTACAACAAGTCATCTGAAGGCACTCGTCACAAAATATACAGTTTAGAGCTGCACAGTAGCGGAACAAATCAGAGCCAGGCCGAGGGCGGGGCCAATGAGCGGGCCCTTTAAACCCAAGTATAAAGCTCATGAAAACATCTTTTTACAACATACACATGCTCACAACAGCGGGGTTTACAAGCTTTGACACCATGAAGTATAACAAAACAAGAGAACAACAAAAACATTAAGATGGTCACTAACATAAATTCAAATCATCTCATCACCACAGATAGCAACTGCTTTATTTTGACACCCACTTTAACCATTTCATCTCAGAGCCTGTATCAGTAGATATAAAGTTTAGTAAAACTGTCACAGCGGCCCACATGTTCACAAACACTATTTAATATGAAGTATTATAGACCTACTCAGCACTATTTGAAGGGCATACGACGAGCCTTGTGCTCCATGAACTCATCCACGATGCTCTGTGTGTGTATTTTTTCTGTTCTCTCATTCTCTATGGACAATGTCAGGGACCGAGGGTCAAAGTAGGAAACACACCAAAGCAATTCAAGTTTACGGCTTTTATTTAGCCAAAAAATAATGTTAACAGAAGGAACAAACTGAACTCCAACTGAACATGACACAACCCAACAGACCTACCAAATGACACACAGGGGGAACATTTAAGCTGGCTGATCAGACCAAACATGAAGGGGGTGACTAGACAGACACATTACAGACATTATTAGATACATAAATTGGTAAGTAAATTAGCTAAATCTAAATAAGCAAATAAGATTTGGCAAGTAAAATACATTGACAAATAATATTAGCAAATTATGTATAAACTGTAAATAATAAACTTAAAATGACATTCCAGATCTCCCCTCATGTCCTGCCATGGTTCACGCCATAGGGGTGGAGCCTGGAAGTTACACCCTGGAGCTGAATGAGTGACAGCTGTCCAGTGTGTGGGCGGGGTCAGCCCTCACAGACATGACAAGTCTACCTAGTCTCTCCTGTCCCACTGTGCTCCTCAACTGGTTCTTAATGAGTTTTAACTTGGAGAATGAGCGGGACACGTGACTGATGTGCGCACACATACTTGCTACATACTACATGCAGAAACCATGTTGTTTCCATATGTGACGCTTGAAAAATTGAAAAATGGCAATGAATGAACCGCTGTTAAGTTTCGTAAATAGTTTGTTGTATGTAGAAAGCTTGTCACCTGAGGAATCTGACGCTTATTTAAGGACTCACTTTAAGTACAGGTGAACGATTGTGGGACCCATGCAGCAGCATTCCTGAAAACGAGTGGTCATCAGATGTTCGCTCCTGGCCCGATGTTCACTGGCCAGACATTTATACATATCTGATTGAAAAACCCAGTGTATAAACGAAGCTGTTGTGAACAGGCAGGTAGGACGGCTGCTGTACTGTTTACGAAGGTTTCCTTGTATTTCTGCGTTTTCTGATCAGTTTTAACGGATGAGTTTCCATCTCTACATTAAGTCTCCTCCTCACTGTCCCACGTCTGCATATCAGTCCATTTACAGCTTTTTATGGTCACTTTTTACTGGATTCAGACTGAGATAGCGCTCCGTCCACTCCCCGTGAACCTTCGCCTCAGCAGATCTCCGGTTGTTTTGCACCGAACCTGCACGCATGCACCTAATTTAGTATTCATACGTCAAACGAAATGGGTCTATTTAACCCCTGTATAAATCTGAATGATGGGTGACTCCCCATACTCTGTGAGCTTCCGGGCACAAGTCATGAAGGGCCCGCCTTGTCCAGCTCCCCTGAGCCATGGTAGAGGCCCGGTTCTCTTATGTCCTATCTCCTATTCGGGCCCCTCTGGGGCCCGGGCCGGGAGCGTGCCGCCATCACAGCCCCCCCATAGCTTCGCTCCTGGAGCTGCAACTAATGATTAATTTTGTAGTCAACTAATCTATGAATTATTTTTTTGATTTGTCGACTAGTCATGATTATTTTTCTGTTTTGAAGCACATATTCATTAGAGACTCCCTTATACACTCCCATAATCAAGGCATTTTTGAAATTTCCTCCTAGTGGCAGGTCAGGAGAAAGCAGGGGTTTAGTTACTCTTTAAAGGGTTAAATGTTTGTACAGAACTGAACTGTGGCGTTTTTCCATCAGGACGTCACCCTGGAGGTGAAGCCGGGTCAGGTCACGGCTCTGGTGGGACTGAACACATCGGGGAAGTCCACCTGCGTCAAGCTTCTGGAGCGGTTTTACCAGCTGCAGGAAGGAGCAGGAGAGATTTTACTGGATGGGAAACCACTACAAAGCTACAGGGACCAGTACCTGCATGACAAGGTGTGAGGTCACTGTGCAGCGGCCATATAGGCCCACCAATAGGATTGACTTATAGTTAGTAAAGGTTGGGATTTATCAAAGTGAAGGCCAGATTCAGCAAAATTTTCTAATTATTAAACTTATTCACAAAAAAAAAATGCAGTTTGACCCTGCGTTAATAAAGGCGTCAACAAAAGGTTTGAGAAATTAAGAATAAACTTCTTACTAATTATCAGCATGTAAATAATTATAATCACCTATTGCTTGGAGTCTAAATACTTAATTTTGTTCGTTTAATTATCAAAATCTACATTAAGATAAGAAGAATACTAGTTTTTATTATTTTAATTTGCACAGGCCAATGCTGTGTGTCCTTGTGTTGTTTGCAGTAATAAAAAAAAACAATAATAATGAAAATGTTGATTAAAAACACTGTAAATACTGCTGAAGAAGTCACGACTTGTGGCTGCTCCACATTGGTTGTATTTAAAGGTATAAAAGCGTGTAAAAAGTGCTTTACAAGTGTTGTGTTTTAAATAAATGTGGACATATTTGTTTATTGGTAAAACATTATATAATATGATTTTTAATATCATACAAATTTCCACTACAGTCTTTACTTATTGTGCTGCTGTTAGTTGTATTTATATTGTTGACTGTTAAAGAACACGTGTGTTGGTCACATTTGGAAAGGTGTTTTATCTTGATAAATATTGCTGTAGTGAGGTCACATCCTCTCAGGCATGCGCTGCTGTCTCATTAACTTCCTGTCTCTCATTAGATCGCTGTGGTGAGCCAGGAATGTGTGCTGTTTGCTCGCTCCGTGCGGGAAAACATCAAGTACGGCTGCGAGGACGCCTCGGACGAGGACATGATCAGAGCCGCCAAACTGGCCAGTGCTCACGAGTTCATCACTGGACTGCCAAACGGATACGACACAGGTTCGACGCACAAAACACTTCTTAGAACAACAATTATTGGTACAACTAGAGTGAAACGAGAGATACATTGATATATTTAAAAAATTAGTGCTGTCAAGAGATTTAAAAGATTGAGGCAGTTAATTAATCATGCTCTGTAATGAATTAATATAATTAATCTCTTTTTTATTTATTTGTCATCAAAAGTTTTCATTTAAGTTTTCCCAAATTAATTCAGAAAAATAAAATTCTTAATATAATGTACATAATATACAAAACAGTGATATAAAATTCAAAAGTTCACAAAATAAAATCAAGTAAAAAGTTTTAAAGGACCAGCAGCCGATGACATTTGACCCTCCTGCTTCCTGTAGCAGCTCAGAGCTTTGTTTACAACATGGCGGACACCGCGACTTCTCCGTAGACTCATGGCTGTTTGTAGTGATTCACCGAGAAAACAAGCGGCTGGAACAGCGAATGAGCAAACACTACGCTATTAGTGCGTACTTTTCTGGATGTAAAGCATTGGATTGAGCGGAGTTGTTCCAGTCTACTCGCCCCCTCCCCCCTCCCTCACGACAAAATCGGTATCCACCAGCCGCGGTAGCACGTAGACATTCAGTGAAGGTGGAGTTACGTTTTAATGGCATAATCTACAGTGATTTACAACTGCCAGCAAGTGTTTCCCTCCATGTTAAAGTGTATCTCACATATTAAAGCACATGTATTGAGTGTTGTATCATATATCATGTAGAACATCATGTTCTATTTATTTTGGCAGGTTCATAATACAGCTTTAAAATCTTATGTCACAGAAAAGAGAAATTATAATAATAAAAACAGTTAGATTAGTACGTTGGTTTTCATTCCTTATTTTACGTTCTATATATTTATTTTTATTCATTTATTTTTTTGCTGCCCCCCCTGGCAAGAACCTCAAACTCCACCTATGCTGTGGACCATGACATCCTGATCTCTTGCTTAGAACATTGGGTAGTATTAGCTCTTCAGTGGTTCTGGTTGTACCTGACAAACAGAACCCTTTGTGTTGGCCTAGGCGAATGTGTGTCTTCCACTGCTGTTCTATCATGTGGGGTCCCCCAGGGTTCAGTTTTGGGCCCCTTCTATTTTCCCTCTTCCTCCTGTCCCTGGGCTCCATATTTAGAAAACACAACATACCTTTTCATTGTTATGCAGATGACATGCAAGTATATCTCCCTGTTAGATAACACTCTGTGTTTTAACAGCTTTACAGACTTTTTGGTAGACATAAGGGCTTGGTTGTCCCTACATTTTCTACATTTTGATGAAAGGAAAGCGTAAGTCATTGCTTTTAACTGTGACCTGAGTTCCTTTGGTCCTCATGTTAAAACAAGTGTCACAAACCTTGGGTTTAAGCTAGATGACATCCTCACTTTTGATAACGAGATCAGAGCTGTTGTCTAATCAAGCTTTTTTCATTTACGTCAACTGGCCAAAATCAAACCAATGCTTACTCAGCAACATTTTGAAACAGTGATCCATGCTTTTATTACCTCTGGACTGGGCTACTGTATGTGGGGATTAGTAAATCCTCCATCTCTTGTCTCATGATGGTACAGAACGCTGCTGCATGGCTTTTAACTGGCACAAGGAGATCTTAGCACATTTCCCCTGTTCTGAGCATTTTACACTGGCTGCCAGTTCATTTTAGGATTGATTTTAACTCTTTTTATTTGTTTTTAAATCATTGAATGGCCTCGAACACAAATACTTGGCAGACCTTCTTCACCCCTGCTCGGACACTTAGATCAGCTGACCAGCAACTGCTAAGGGTGTCAGACAGCAGAAAAAAGCTCGGAGGCGACCGTTGTGGGTCTGAAGATGTGAAGCACATTACCACTTCATATTAGAAAGGCTTTATCTCTGCCTTTTTTTAAATCTCTTTTAAAAACATAACGTCAATGAAGCACATTAGTCTCCCACATTGTATTGTAGTCTGTGCATCAGTATTATAGATATACCGCGAACTCTTAAAATGAGAAAGGTTCTGCGCTGTTTGGAATGTAAAAAAAAGCAAATAACTGCATTTTTTTTTGTGTATGTGTATATTTTTTTCTGTAATTAATTATTTGCAATTAATGCATCAAAGTCCCAGTCCTAACAAAAATCTATATATTAAACATAGGATGCAGGAGCATCTAAAATCAGATTTAATTTTAAGCATTTTGTATCACTATTTAGCTTTGCTTTGAATGTGTTTGCATGTGAATAAATGTGTAGAACAAATATGAACCTTGGCCCTGCTGGAGGTTGATGCTCTCTCTGTGTTGCGTAGATGCTGGGGAGAAAGGAGGACAAGTGTCTGGAGGTCAGAAGCAGCGCATCGCCATCGCCCGAGCTCTGATCAGACGCCCCAAAGTCCTCATCCTGGACAACGCCACCAGTGACCTGGACACAGAGAATGAGTATCAGGTTAGACGTCTTGACCCCAATTTCCCCTGGATGTGGAATGGCTGTGGTTCCGCTGCGTCACGGTGGCAGAGCCGATACGTTTCCATTCTAGTTAATATATCAGTTTTCACCACCAGGGTATACGCTCCGCAACAGATATGCAGGGCTTCTATTTTTGCCGGACGCAAATTTCGAATTTATTATTCCGAAATGAATAATTTGTAATTAAAGTGTTCTGTTTGGTGTGTGTGTAATCAGTCTGTGTGCGTGTAATGTGTGTGTGTGTGTGTGTGTGTGTGTGTGTGTAATATGTCTGTGTGTGTAATATGTCTATATGTGTGTGTGATATGTGTATGTGTGTAATATGTCTGTGTGTGTGTGTGTGTGTGTGTGTGTGTGTGTGTGTGTGTGTGTGTGTGTGTGTGTGTGTGTGTGTGTGCGTGTGATGTGTGTGTGTGTGCGTGTGATATGTCTGTGTGTGTGTAATATGTCTATATGTGTGTGTGATATGTGTAATATGTCTGTGTGTGTGTGTGTGTAATATGTCTGTGTGTGTGTATGTGATATGTCTGTGTGTAATATGTATATGTGTGTGTGGGTGTGTGTGTGTGTAATATGTCTGTGTGTGTGTGATATGTGTATATTTGTAATATGTCTGTGTGTATGTGTGTAATATATGTGTGTGCGTGGGTGTAACATGTCTATGTGTGTAATATATATATGTGTGTGTGTGTGGGTGTAACATGTCTATGTGTGTAATATATGTGTGTGTGTGTGTGGGTGTGGGTGTAACATGTCTATGCGTGTAATATATGTGTGTGTGTGTGTGTGTGTAATACGTCTGTGTGTATGTGTGTAATATATGTGTGTGTGTGTGTGTGTGTGTGTGGGTGTAACATGTCTATGCGTGTAATATATGTGTGTGTGTGTGTGTAATATGTCTATGTGTGTAATATATATGTGTGTGTGTGTGTGTAATATGTCTATGTGTGTAATATATATGTGTGTGTGTGTGTAATATGTCTATGTGTGTAATATATATGTGTGTGTGGGTGTAACATGTCTATGTGTGTAATATGCCTGTGTGTGTATTGTGCGTGTCCATCCACTCTTCATTATATCCATATCTTCTAAGGCTCTTATTAAATAAATACAGTAAATTTTCTTGGCTCTAGTCCAGGCGGCCATCTTGGATTATGTCATCACCACAAGATCGTTGAATTATTCCATTTGGAATGAAAATCAGAATAAACCAGCCACTTACTTTGGATTTAAAGTGTAACTAAACTCCTGCTTTCTCCTGACCTGTCACTAGGAGGTAAATTTAAAAAATGCCTTGAATATGGGCGGGGCTCCTGGAGCAGTTAAGACACGCCCAGTCTATACTATAAAATCTACAGTGAACAATCTATGCTTTGCTAACTAGCTACTCATTACTCAATATACCTCTCTATTCACTCTTCTCTCCGTCCAACCTACTCACCACAGATTGCAGAGCCCATAGCTATTATAAAAGGGGCGGGACTACAGTTCTTGTTTGTGATGCAAGATGGTCCCAAAACATCACATGATCTTGTTCTCAGCCAATAGCAAAAATCTACTGTAATAGCCTGGTTTCAACCCATAGAGGGCAGTCATTCTGACATTCTACAATGAAACATAACAAATTGAAATACTTTGCTTAAATGTTGAAGGTGGAATTTAGGCTGTCATGTAAACATGGCTAATTAGGGAGATTTTCCCAGTCCTCTGGATTCCACACAGTGGAGCACAGAGACAATCTGCATCCAGTGGAAATCTGGTGTTAGATTCCCAGTAAATTGCTGTTCAGTTTTTCCACTTCCTTTAACACAAAGTGATGATCTGCAGGTGCACCAGGCTTTGTTGAATGAGGCTAACAGCTGCTCTGTGCTGCTGATCTCCAACAAGATGAGTGTCATCGAAAAGGCCCGGCACATTATTGTTCTCAACAGCGGGACGGTGGAGGAAGAGGGCGGCCACGACGAGCTGATAAAGAAAGGAGGTCTTTACGCGGAACTGGTGAAGAATCAGAATATGGGCTTCCATCGTCAAGAAGTGACGCAGTAGCTGTGATAAGATGACGGCGGGCTGTGATCTTTGCTCGTGTGTAATGTAAATGTTCCATTACGGTGTTGCTCCTGTTGTTTTAATTTCTCCTTTATTCTGTACAGCACTTTGTGATTTTTATCTGAGAAAAGTGCTTTATAAATAAAGATTATTTACTTTTGAAAAAAAAAAAAAAAAACAACATTAGTGCAGCTTCTAAGAGTAAATTCCTCTGTTTTTCACTGTTATTATTTACATTCCTGAAGGTGTAATATGTTTCATTTCCATCTGGTGATGTTATCCATATATATATATATATATACACAAATATATATATACACATATATATATATATATATATGTATATATATATATATATTTTTTTTTTTTTAACAAGTCAAAATGTGCTCAAAGACATCAGCTATTATGTACAATGCAAAAAAAATACAGGCACTTTTTTTATTTATTGTGAAAAAATAATAATATTACACTTGGTAAATAAAGTGTTCTTTGTGCAGTTGTGTCATATTTTTTGTGATCTGAGGCATCATTATCTGTCTGAGATATAATCATAAACATGGGATAAAAAAGTCAAAGTTATGAGATAAAAAGAAATACTTACATTAAAAATAAATCATAAATGGGGGATAAAATGAAAATATAAAGTCATAATTATGAGAAAAACATATGGATGGAAAATTGTACACAAGAAATAAAGACGATTACGAGATAAAGAAAACAAAGTTATATAAAACGTCACAAGAGATTACATTATATATGGGATTAAAAAAAATCATACTTGGATTAAAGAAAGTCATCAAAGGGAATTTAAAAAAAATCATACATGATAGAAAGTCATAGTTATAATTATGAGGAAAGGGCATAGTTAGAAATATGAAAAGGTCGTAAAATAGGAAATAAAATACATAGTTATTGATGAAAAGACAATTGTGAAATTAAAACCTCAAAATGATAAAATATAACACCGTAACAACGAGATCAAAAAACATACATATCTAAAAATGTACAAGTAGTTATGATTTTATTTACATTTATAGAAATACAAAAGTACAGCGTGTGTGCCTGTATTAACCAATAGGAGTGCAGGGCGAGCGTGACGTCACGGAGTGTGCCTGAAAGCTGTCACGTGACATGTATATAAAAGCCTAGCGGAAACGTCCGGCCGCCATTTCGGTGCGGAGTCGCAACAGCATCCTCTGTTGGAGTAGACCGTGATTACCGCCGATGGAAGCGGCCGTCAACCTGCATCACGACAGGTAACGGCCGCACCGTTCAATAAAAAGCACTGAAGAGCATCACTGGACTTCATTGTGCGGATAAAAATGCATTCGCCTTGATTGCTGCATATTTGTTTTCATGCAGAACCGTTAGCCTCCCCAATATCACGTTAGCTAGTCGGCTTAAGAAGGCGATTTTACCCGCCCTCATTTTATATTATTTCTCAGGATTAATAGATAAAAGGTAACCGAGCCTATATACCCGGTATGGATTTTTACGCTATTTAGTTTGAAAGAGGAAACAATAAACCACTGACAGCTGCAGCAGCCGCTTTCGGCTGTGTTAACCGGCTGCTCCCCATCGGTGTTGTGGATCTATTCGTGTCCATGTTTACCTATGACTCACTCAGAGTTTCAATGTATAATTATATTGACTTTTAGAAATTCAATGCTTGTTTTACGTTATTCACACAAATAACATATAATAACGTGCATGTTATCAGTTATTAACTACGCACAGGGCTCAAGTCTTCTGTTACCAGGAGCAACCGCCGACGAAACAGGAAGTGGTTCATCACTTAACAAGGAAACCGGTAGAGTCGGTACACCTCTCCGTTAGTCGGCTCATTCATCGCTCTGACATCATGCTAACTCTTGTATTGTGTGTTTTCCGCCTCCTACAGCGTTATAAACTGCTCACAACCGTTGCGTCCTGTGTTGCGCAAACATTAGCTGTGAGTAATTGTGTTGTTTTTTGTGTTTTTGCTCAGATTTTACTGTTGTTACTTCATCCTGACTGTGTGAGTGAATGTGATGTTTCCTGTAATGGAGACAGAATGGATGGAAGTGTTGATGTCTGACTGCTTTTTTATTTACTGACTGGGGATAGCGGGGTTATTCCTGGTCTGGTGATGGCGAGCAGTTGTTTACAAAGGAGAAGGGGCGGGGCTTACTAACCACGCGATGACCAGCTGATTGGCAACAAATATAACCCAAGTGATCAAACATTATTGTTATATTCAATCACATTTACATTATAATTACAGAGACAAACGTCTATTTTAATAATAATAAAAGTATTAGGATAATAGAACACAATATAATATTTGTTGGGAAAGTATCATTTGCTTTCATTATATTTAATATTTAATGTTATTGTATTAGTTTCATATAAAATAACTTTGTATTAGTGCAGTAGTTTTGCGAGCTTGATAAAATTAATATTAATGATACTTTAATTATTTCCATTAAGAATGGAATTAAATAAAATTTTGTCATTGTTGTTTAAAATAAGGAATGTTAATCACTGCACTTTTAATAATGTATCATGACATTGAAACTGGCCTGGTTTGGTACAATTTAAAAGAATCGATCTTTGAAAATTTAAGAATTGATTCATAGTGATTAATATTTTTATTTTTTTTCCACCACCTCTAGATTAACTCCATGGTGAGTAAAATAAATTGCATACCAAACAAGTAGAGACTGAAATACAATTAGAATAATTAACTTAATGTAAGGGGCAATGGTGTAAAAGGATTTAATTTCACTCCATGATATTTCACGAAATTGGCGTCATCGGAAGTCAAAATATAAATACTTAGAAATCTTATACAGAACTACATTATAACTAAAATACTAGGGATGTCCCGATACAACTTTTGCATTTCCAATGTGATACCGATATTGCAGCCTTGCGTATCGGTTGATGCCGATATTGATTCGATATCAGCATGTATCAAGAATCACACAATACTATTTATTGAATTTTATGATAATGACATGGCAATAATGAATAATGACAATACAAATAATGACAATCAAAAAGATAACACAACACCCCCCAGTCATACAATAAAATAGCACAGAAATAAAATTACAAATAAATAATTATAGTTTGAAGTGGCATGTAATGAAATAATGAAACAAAAACAGCAAAAATAAAGAATAATGAAAATAATAATGATGATGATGATAAACAGTTAACCTTGAGAGTGCTAACATATGTCCAGTCCACTATATGTACATTTTAGGGTAACCAGTCATCAGAGCCATCATGTCATGGAGGGGACTTCCACTCAGAGAAGTCTCTTAAAAATAATATTAATGCATCAATTTTATATAGCACATTTTTGGACACTCAAAGTTGCTTTACAGAATTAAGGGATTATTCATTCACTCCACACTTAGTGGTGGTAAGCTACTACTGTAGCCACAGCTGCCCTGGGGCAGACTGACTGACGGAAGCGAGGCTGCCAAAGTGCGCCATTGGCCCCTCCTAGCACCACCAACACTCACTCACACACTACATTCATACTAGGCAAGGTGAGTAAAGTGCCTTGCCCAAGGACACAATGACAGTGGCTCCTGGAATTCTCAGTGGTCTCCCATCCACCTACTAACCAGGCCCAGACCTGCTTAGCTTCAGAGATCTAACGAGATTGGGCAATGGGGCTGGTATGACCTTTAGAAGCGAATACTTCAGGTCTGTAGGTAAATAATCTAGAAAAGGTGTCCAGATCTTTAAAAACAGATCATCTCTCTCCTTTAAGACAGTCTATACTCTTTCATGGGGGAGGGTGCCAAACACCTCTCTGTACCAAAGGGTAATACTTGGGAGAAAATCTTTAATCGAATTGTGCAAAATACACTTCTGAGCCATTACAAGAAGCTTCTCAAGAAGTTTGTAATGTGTAGGAAGGAGGCATAGTACCCTAGAGGGAAGGCCAAGAAGGAAAACGCCAGGGTCTTTATTCATTTTTGATTTAAATATCCTTATAAACTCCTTGGAAATAAACGTCCAACATCTGGAGATCATCTTGCACTCCCAAAAGCAATGAAAGTATGTTGCTTTATCAGTGCGGCACTTAATACATATAGGAGAAAAGGAATGATTCATTTTGTGCAAGATGACGGGGGTAATATGAAGTCTGTGAAGTATCTTGTACTGAGATACTTTTACCACATTTTATTTATTTATTTTTCTTTAATAAAAGTGTTTTTAATTATTTATTTTGTAGTGTGGAATGTTAGAAAAGGCTTGATCAAGTGATGTTACTCAAACAGAACAACAGTCAACAGTAGGTATGAGAAAAACTGACCCACCTATTACTAATCAAATGGCTACATAATTTTTAACCTTCAACATAATATGTACAGTATTGTACGACTGAATAAAATTAATAAAAAATGAATTGCAAAAAAAATGCAATATCCCTATCGCAAAAATGTGCGATAATTTCTAATTATTAAATGTATTGTGCATTTTTACAAGCGCAATTTAATTAATCCGGCACTACCTTAACGGCCAAACAAGATGCCGCTTTGCACGCCCCAGTAGAGGCAGAGGAAGAGGACCTGCCGTATGAAAACAAGAATGGCGGGAGACGACGAGGAGAATGAAGAGGAAAGTAGAGACAAACTTGTTGCTAAAGGACACTGCACCTCCAGAATTTGGGACTACTTCGGTTTTACAACACAAGACGTATCACAGACGCAAGTACTTTGCAGGTCATGCCGAAAAATAGTGGTGACGTCGAGAGGAAACATGACGAATCTCCACAGCCACCTTAAACACAACCACAAAGAACTTTATGCTGTATATTTACAATCTAAAACTCTACAGCCTACTCCAGAAATGTCAAGCAAACAAAAGACAAATCAGCAAACGAGCATTAATGCAAGTTTCGCGTTTCTCGCTCATAATGAGAAAACTTCAAAGCGACACAAAGCTTTAACTACAGCCATTACGTGATACATAGCAAAATGCATACTTTCCTTTAATGTTGAGTAAAGAGGGTTTTTTTGGAAATGGTAAAGGAGTTTGACCGGAGATATCAAGTGCCCTCTCAAACCTATTTTTCCATCCATCCATCCATCTTCTTCCGCTTAGCCGTTTCCGGGTCGCGGGTTCAGCACCCTCAGTAGGGAGGCCCAGACTTCCCTATTTTTCCCAAGTTGCCATTTCGGAAATGTACGACTCTTGTGAAGTCTGTAAAAGCAGAGCTTATTGAAGTGGACTTTTACGCTAGCACCACCGACTTGTGGTCCAGTCGAACTACTGAGCCCTATATGATCTTCACTGTTCACTTTTTGACAAGCACATTTGAACTCCGTACGCGCTGCCTGGAAGTCGCCAACTTTCCCGACTCACACACCGGTGAAAACATTGCTGCTGTCCTGCTGGATGTTTTGAGCAACTGGAACTTGCCTGAACACAAACAAGTGGATATCACAACCGACAATGGAGCGAATGAGGTGAAGGCTGCCGAGATCAACAACTGAGTCAGAATGCAGTGCTTTAGTCATCGCTTACATCTGGCCATTGGTGAGTGTTTATGATAAGGCTGTGGCTATTGTTATGAGGCATCAGAACGATAGACCTGGGGACTGTCGTTCTGATGCGCCCCTCATTAGCTAGTTTAAGTGACGTGTGCACCCTAATCCTAACCCTCATATTTATTTTTAACTAGTTAAAAATATTGTTTTTTTAAATATTAAGGTTAGGGCTAAAATAACAATAAAGTGGTTTATGTAGTAGTTAAAAAATAAATATTAGCTAAAATGAAACTGAAAGTTTAACTCTCTGAAAGTCACCTAGTCACTTCACCTAAACTAGCCAATGAGGGGCACATCGGAACGACAGTCCCCGGGTCTATCATTCTGATGCATCATAACAATAGCCACGGCCTTTGACATATCAATATTCTTAATCTGTTATAACAACTTAGTGACCACACTTAACTTTGAAATGTTTCTGTACTGCAAGTTAAAATTATTTTGCATTTATTTATGTATTTATTTCAGTAAAAAATGCATTTAGATTAAACTTTTCTTGTGTTTGTGTATTTTGTTTCAGAGAATGCAGTCAAAGGTGATGATCGCATTACAAGAGCTGTTGGACTTTGCAAGAAGTTGGTGGAACACTTCTCCAATAGTACATCAGCCGTGACAACTTGCATGACATCAAAGCCAGAGTGATTTCAGAAACTAAAACTAAACTAAATAACAATCTAATAATTTACTAATTTGAATTTCTATATTGAAGGAGCAAAGCCATGATGCTCAACATGACCACATGGATCAACCAGGAGACATCCAAAAGAAGCCAAAAAATCCATGGGCAGTTTTTTCAAGTGTGTCCCAGCTCCAACATCTACTACAGCATCATCACATGCAGTGGAGGCGGATCTCAACAGCTACCTCGTGTCTCCCACCATTCACAGTGAAGATGACCCTCTATCTTGGTGGCGTGTTTATCAGGTCAACTTCCCGCTCTTGAGTGAATTGGCCAGAAAATACCTCTGTATGCCAGCGAGTAGCTCACCATCAGAGAGACTTTTCAGTACATCTGGTAATGTTGTTACATGCCAACGCACTTGTTTATAACCGGCCAATGTCAACATGTTGGTTTTCCTGGCCAAAAACCTGAAGTAGTTTACTTTTACTATTGAGGTTTACTCAAATATTATAATATTTGTTGTAAAAAATGCCCTCAGTGAAGGCTTGGACCGTTTTGTTTATTTATATATATATATATATACATAATTTTTTTTTTATTTAGTGAATGTCTGGTCATGTTAAGTTCACAGATATTCAAAGTTCCAAAATACCAAGGGAATGTTTTCAATGATTAGTTGTAAAGCTCTTGCTTGCAAATTGCACTTTAAGTTTACAGATTTTATTTACCAGGTACAAAAACTGAATGTTGAAGTTTGATGGGATTTTTTTAAGCTTTTTTAAAGCTTCAGAAATGATTGCCAATTTGATATATGTGCACATATTAATGTTTTGTAATGCAAATAAAATGTCGGCAATATTCGTAATACCTGAGTATTTTTTGTCTGTAGAATACAGTAAAAGACAACTCCAGGTTTTAAGAATTTAAAGGTTAACAAGTCTAAATATATGTACCTTACTACATTTGGTAATAATTGAGTTTTCATCTTAATTGCTATAATTTTTTCATATGGTTTATGCAGATTACATTTTTAGGTGAAAGAAGAAAAAAAAGAAAATTGCAATAACTGCTAGACACCCATATTGCACTAATTTCCAATATCATGCAGCTCTAATATATATATATATATATATATATATATATATCAGTGACGTGCCGTGACCACTAGGGTTGGGTAGGCACGTTGCAAATGGAGACCACCAATGACAATTTCATATGTTTCTGCTGTCAAGTGTTAATTCAATTCAAATCAATTTTATTTGTATAGCGCAATTTCCAACAAAGTTATCTCAATGCGCTTATCAAAATATAAAATTCATAATAAGAAAGAAAGGTTGAGGTTTATGTAGAGCTAATGCTAACGCTAACGAATAGTGACCCAAGGTGGATTATTGATCAATTTCTCCTTCCCCAGCTTCTCTTTCATGCTGGAGCGTGGCATCGACGACAGAGTCGACAGTAACGTCTTTATTATTTAAAGAGATTAAAAAAAACACCCATATGGTTAAATTCAATTAGTTATTTCCTTGTATCAATAAAATCGATTGATTACCTTTTAAAAAGATTTTAGATCGATTAATGTCATCAGGAAGGACAACTTGCCAAGCACCGATCAATGTAGTTGGATCGTAGTAATATAAATTGATTCATCGATCTAATGGGCGAATAGTTACAGCCTTACTTTTTATACATTAAAACCTTTTTTAACTAAAATAAAGGCAGATGGACAGATTATTTAGTAGGGATGTCCCGATACAACTTTTTCACTTCATGTTGCAGCCTTGAGTATTGGCCGATACTGATATCGCTGTGATGCGATATCAGCGCAATTCGTACATACTTTCACTACTTATTTTGTAGTGAGGAACATTAGAAAAGGCTTAATCAAGTGATGTTACTAAAACCGAGAACAATAGTCAACAAATCAAGTTAACGTCAGTTATTTTTTACTGTCAGTATTTGGTGGGAACAACTGAGGGCGGGAACAAAAACTTATTGGAGCGCTAATATCAGAGATTTTAGGTGCAGTCCGATACAATCCGATATTCATTTTCTGGCTGATATTGAACCAATATTTGATATCAATATTGGATCAGGACATCCCTAATATTTAGATGTCACATTATTGACCCATAAATTAAATGAAGTGAGGCCAGGGTATATGATCACATGGTTGAATTTGAAAAAGTCCAGCAGATTTAAGATGTTCATTTAGCAAACAGGAGCCTCAGGAGCTTGTAGAATGATGAAGAACTGGAGCCCAAACCAAAGCACTTGTACTCACCCTGGAAAAAGTTGGTGTCAGCCATTCCACAGAAAAAATGTAGTGAATCATGGTTCTTCATTCCCAGCTCTCTGGTGGGGTTGTCCAGTGGGATCATGGACCAACACAGCGGCTCGGGCAAACGCATCCGCAAGCCCTCGCTGCTGTACGAGGACTTTGAGAGTCCGTCCCTGCCTCACATGCTGCCCCAGGGTCCTCCCGCTCCTCCTCAGCCACCAGTGAAGGACCCCAGCCGGCCGGCCCGCCTCACCAACCAGCTGCAGTACCTGCAAAAGACCCTGATTAAGTCGTTGTGGAGACACCACTTTGCCTGGCCTTTCCGTGAACCCGTGGACGCCTACAGGCTCAACCTCCCGGTCAGTTAATGCCCCACCTTGTTCAAGTCTTTTTTACTGGAACGTGATTCACTCCGGGATATTTGTTCACAAAGTTCTGATGAGCTTTCCGTCCTCCAACTTTATTCAAATAAAATTGAGAATGTGTTCATAAGCAGTATGATGTCTTATCGTGTGTTTTCCAGGATTACCATAAAATCATCAAGCAGCCCATGGACATGGGGACGATAAAGAAACGCTTGGAAAATGGTTTCTACTGCAGTGCCGGCGAGTGCATCCAGGACTTCAACACCATGTTCACCAACTGCTACATCTACAATAAGGTGGGTTTGAACCTCTTAAGGTGCGTTCACACCAAACGCAACAGTTCCCGCTTTTTGGTCGCTCCATCACTTCATTGCTCCAGTGACATGACGACCAGGGAACAGTGTGTGTCTGCGGAGCCGGCATCAGCGTTGAGAGGGCTGTACACTTCTTCTCCGGCCGTATGTTCACAGCACTTATAGACAGCACCGCTTGTACTTACGGTTTAAATGCTCAACTTGCATAGTTACTAAAGCATGAGTTCACTATAGAATTTGAAAGGCTTATTCAAAGAGTATGCCACTATAATTTTGTCCCTGTAAGTTGAGGAAGTGTACAGCCTCCCGCTGCGGTCGCGTCGTTTGAAGGGAGGTTGCTTGACGTTGTGTCATTTACATGAATTTTGAAGGTAATCTAGTTGCCATAATCGCTTAAATCGCCTGTGATGAGTTGCTTGAACATTGTTTCGCTTTTTGATCGCTTCTATATTTTATCGCTCAAGTGACGTGATGACCAGAGAACAGGTGGTGTCTGCGGAGCCGGTGGCAGTACTGAGAGAGCTGCTGCATTGAGAGGGCTGCTCACTCCGTCTTCACACATATGTTTACAGCACTTATTGTAGACTGCGGTCTAAATGATCAACTTACGGAGACACTAAAGGATGAGTTCACTCAGAATGTAAGCTTATTCAATGGGATATATGCTTATATTTTGCCCTGGTGAGTTGAGGAAGTGTACAGCTGCAGCTGTCTCACTCTTAGCGGGAGGGAGGGGCTGCTAGCTCAGCTATACAGACAGTGACGGCTGGGGTAGTTGTCGCCAATATTGCGCAAGTCGTGTCGCTTGACGTCGCGTCATTTACATTGATTTTGAATGTAATCTAGTCGCTTCAGTCGCGTTCAGTGTGAACGCACCTTCAGTGTCTCCACTCGTGTTTGATTCAACATTGTTGCTGTTCACAGCTGAAGTAACAGAGGCTAGTTACAGCACCAGCAGAATGAAACCAGGATATACTGAGGTCACACGTGTTACTTTACACGAGCTCATATGTGGTTTCTATGGTTTTTAATGATCTTCAAGCTCAGTTTTTTGTTTTTAGTAGTAAGCAAACTGTGTTTTTGTTGTGTGACAATTAATTATTTGATGTTTAAAAATCTTAGAATAACTTTGTGAATCCTCACATATGGAGTCATTTAGAAAACTGAGGTTCTGTAACAGCCTTTTTCAACTTTTTGACACCAAAGAAAAAAAAACTCTGCTAAGGAAAATATTGAATGAATTAACTATGACTGGGTGATGGTTGGATATAGTAACATATATATTAAGATTTTTCTATACAAAAATAAAACAAGACAATACAGTTTAAATGGTGGAGTTTTATTTTTATGCTTATTTTGCGCTAGAATACCAGTTTGAAGGGTCGCTACTTTCAGTATTTTTATATATTTAAAAAGTTTGTTAACCAATGGATGAAGAAATCAGAGGGGGTTCTTTGTCGCTTCTTTTGCAGTATATTTCTTTTACTGCAGGATGTATTTTGGAAGTGTTGCTACCTTTTTGAAAACGTTTCCACCTAATGAAACATGTTTTCACTTGACAAACACCAAGTGTAAGCATTTGTTTGAATGGTGTTCTGCAGCCCACAGATGATGTCGTGCTGATGGCTCAGTCCCTGGAGAAGATCTTCCTTCAGAAAGTGGCCCAGATGCCACAAGAGGAGGCGGAGCTTCCTCTTCCAACTCCTCGCAGCAAAAACAACAAAGGCAGAAGTCACAGATCCAGCAGTGAGCGTGAGCATTTCCAGCATCGATGTGATTCTGCTTCTCTTGTCAGGCTGTTTGTGTTTCTGAAGCTAAATGTCTTCCAGGATCGAGGGCCCAGCAGGTCCCAGCCGTGTCCCAGTCCGCCTACTCCCCTTCGTCCTCGGACACTGGGGAGTCTATGCTGGCCAACTCTCCACAGACAGTTCTCCCTAAAAGCTTATCCCCAGCCAACATCATGGCCATGCCCCACACTCAGCCCACCACCAAGGCAAGTACACAAAGGGAAACAGTACCGGGATACCTAGAGATGGGTACCTTTCACATTAGAACCGATACTCAATACCTGTGAATCAGTATTGGTACTCAACGGTACCAAATTTCCAATTTACCATTTTTATTTCTCATATTAATAATAAAAATAACAATAATGATAATGATAATTAATAACAAACAACTGTGAAATATAGTACATCAAACCAACATCTGTTTTTATTGTTGCAAGGGCTTTCACTTTAACGCGTTAATTATGATTAAATAAATGAAATTTAAAAAAAAATGTTAATCACGAACCTTTCTCCTTTTGAGAGTTCCCGGTATATCCATAATACTGATGCACAGACTACAATACAAGGCTGCTGTGTTTCTCAGCTTAATTGATATTCATTTTGACTTTTAAAAACACTGGATGGAAAACAAAAGCCCAATTGTTTGCAAATTGTGCAAAAAAGAGTTAAACATGTAGTATTTTTTATTTTATTTCATTTCTATTTTCTAATATTTGGAGAATGACAAAAGTACACATTAACATTTCCCCCTGATGCTCTAAACCAGTGGTCCTCAAACATTTTTGACTTAAGTACCCCCTTTCTCTTAATTTTGAATGCAAGTACCCCTCTTATGTCATACTAGTACATTTTGCTCAGAATTCTGTGACAAAATAACTATAAAGCATAATGATGGAATGAATGAGCACACATTCTAAGTATGTAGATTTAAAAATGTATTTAGTGCCTCTTGATAGATGTATTTCTATAGTTTTTATAATTTACGGTCATCTACTGCCTAGTGTGGGACCAAGAGTGACCTATGTATTTTCAGTTTATGTTCTAATCAAGATCATTTCTATCATCATTTTGTGTATTTTGTTGTTGTTTCTTTTTTATTATTCAGTATTTTTTTTCTCTTATTTTGTTTTTTTTTATTGTCGTTTTGTGAGTTGCTGGTAATATTCGATGTGATTATCAATTTTAACTAAAGATCAACACAAAACCACATATTTATAAATGCTTTAATTTGGTAATTTCTCTCTCTCAAGTACCCCCTGTAGTGGTGTTGCGTACCCCCATTTGAGAAACACTGGTCTAAACTAAAGACTGGTCTAAACTGGTCTAAACTAAAGACTGGTCCAAACTAAAGACTGGTCTAAACTAAAGACTGGTCTAACCTAAAGACTGGTCTAAACTGGTCCAAACTAAAGACTGGTCTAAACTAAAGGTGGCAGCAACCCTTGGGACTAGTGTCAAATACAGAGGAAAGTTTTTTTTTTAATCTCTTGACAGCACTAATTGTTTCTTCATCATGAGACCCCTGAACTACATCTACCTATAATGCACAAAATACAAAGCCGCTCTATGTGACATGGCTCTATATTGTGAGTATTTCACTTGCATTTGTGCACAGAGGTGAAAACCTACAGCAAAAATGTACTTATTTATAGATCGGCCGAAGCAAAGTCTGCGTCTCTGTTACTCCTTTTAGACCAAAAGAACCCAGTTTTTGTTTGGTGCTATTGCTAGTGCCAGAGCTTAGTTGGTTCTGACCCTGTTTATCCTAAGAACCGTGTGTAGGAGGAGCCTGTTTTGTATATCCGGCCTGTGCAGCCACGAGGTGAAGAGAGAGTCTGATAAAGTCTGATGGAGAATGTGCGTGTGCATGCGTGTGTGTGTGCATCACAGAACCAGGAAGTACCTCTGTGCTCTACTTTAGCAGCTTGTTCTCCAACTCTCCTGTAGTCATACAGCATGCTGCTCTGGAGTGAAGCTACATTTATCCCGGTCATGTTGCTGTGTGGTTCGTGGGTTCAGCAGGTGCTCGGTCTGCATCGCATTTTAAAAAGCTGAGCCATGCTTTAGCTACTGTTGTCATGTGCATGCAATGTTGTGTTCAGGTACTGCACAGGGATTTGCCTACTCTTCCATTCTCTCACAGTCACAAGGATGCGTTTAGGTACTGAAACATGGCAACGTTTTGTTTTATGTGAATTGGTACCAGGTAGTACTGAAGGAATTCGGTCTGGACCAAAAAAAAGTTGAGAATTTTGTTTAATAGGGATGTCAGTTATGAAGGTAGATATGTTGCAAAATAAGAGCTTGTGATGTGAGCTTGTGTATAAAAAAAAATCCACACACACGTGAATCTGCGCTGCTTGAGTTTTGCGAGATCCCCCCCCATGTGTGCAGAGGGGGGGATTGACAGACGTCTCGCAAATTGTGTTGCAAAACTCAAGCAGTGCAGATTCACGCGAGAGAAGTAGTTTGTGCATCTAGTTGTAACCGGAGAGTTATGGTTGTAAATGATAATTGACGCAAGTAATTAAACAACATTCGAGTAAATGTTGGATTACAAGTTTGCAGCTGCCATTTTATTTGTGTAAATATCAGTCTACACATTTGTGAATATTTTTTCTGTGGCTTCACATTCAGATCACGCGTGTGTGAATATCTTCTTCAGGTTTAAATTTTAACTCTGCACGTTCACATTTTTCCCATCATGGGGTTAGGGTGGATTTTTTATACACGTTCTACAAGCTCTCCCATTTGACAACATATCAACCTTCATAGTAACTTCTTTAAAGTACGAGTACACACCTGGGTATCAGACCTGAAAACACTACCAGTCTTGATAATGGGACATCCCTCGTGTTTTCACACTGATCTTTGTCCTTCTTTCAGCAGAAGAAAGGAGTGAAGCGTAAGGCCGACACCACCACCCCCTCCACCATGGCTTTTTCTGTGGGCATGTCTGGAACGCAGCACCTGGTGGGCTTAGGTAAGGGAGGACACGGGGGTCAGGTCCACGACGTCTCCATACACTCCGTCTCTTCAATGGGAAGCCTGAGCAGGGAGACTCCGGCAGGGATGGGCCTGGTCAGGAGTCCCGGAGGCCCCGTCCTCCTCCAGCCAATGATGGCCGCTACAGGGCGGCGAGTGGGCAGCGGACGCCCCATCAAACCTCCGAAGAAGGACCTGCCGGACTCCCTCCAGCCTCAGCTGTCGAGGAAGAGCAAACTGAGCCTACAGCTGAGGTACTGCAGCGGGCTGCTGAAGGACATGCTGTCTAAGAAGCACGCCGGCTACGCCTGGCCGTTCTACTCGCCCGTGGACGCCAGCGCGCTCGGGCTTCACGACTATCACGACATCATCAAATGTCCCATGGACCTCAGCACCATCAAGGTGACTTCATCACGTCTACAAACCACTCATTAAAGTATAAACCTTTATACGGTTGTAACAAAGGCCAGATGCAGATCTATTTTTTATATGTCTGTGATAAAGGTATGGAGGATCTGTTTAGTTTGACTTTGATCATTGCCATGTTTTATGTAAACATTATATTCTGCTAAATTGTTAGAAATGATTTGGGCTGTAACGATTGGTTTTAACAGTGATTTAATTCAAAGATGATATTAATTTATTTAGATCGGTTCAATCCGGATCGATTCAGTAATTTATCGTTCAAATCAATAAATAAATACCTGGATACTGGACAGTACAGGTGAGGTGAGGTTTCATAGATTCCTGTTGTTTTGGGAATAATCTATAAATTAATGATGAACATAAACAAGTAAACAAATGTATTCACATTTTATTTAAATAAAGTCCAACCAACACTTCAGTTTAAATCAACAGGATGTTCATTTTTCTTCTCTCATCTTCAATAATCAATACGTTTTCAATAAAAATACATATTAGGTTTACCTGACTCTTCTGATTGTTTTTTTAAACATAAAAATAATACAATATTAACATTAAAAATGAAGTGCAGCAAATATCTGTTTTGGTTAAATGAGCAGGTTCAACCTTTTAACATGATGGTTATCATGAGGCTTCTGCAGAGCTAATGCTAATGAGCTAATGCTAAGAAGCTAATACTACATGTGCTGCAGTGAACACCTGGTGGTGGAAAGTGTGTTTCACACACTGAACCCAAAGGTGGTTCCATCCATTTATGGCTCGTGACCTCACAGACAGTAACGTCTTTAATATTAAAAGAGCTTTTAAAACACATCCATATAAAGTCTGCTGTGTTTAAATCCAATGCGTTATTTCAATACAATGGATTGATTACCTTTTAATACGGTTTTAGATAAATTAATGTCATCAGGACAACTTGCAGAGCACAGATTGATGTAGTTGGATCATAGGAATATAAATCAATTCATCGATCTAGTGAATTATTGTTACACCCTTAAAAAAGTATGACACAATTAAAAAGTATGAAATAAAATATTGTTTGTTGTTCATAGTTTATAATCGATTACTTTCTCATTGTTATGTTTAAAAAAAAAAAAAACAAAGTAAAATATTTTCATGGTTTTGTCGATTGTCGACCACAGATGTTCAATAATCTGGGTTGTTGGAGGGTTTTAGTAAAAGTAAAATGAGTGCATCAGTGATCAGCGTTTATTCCTCCCTCAGAGAAAGATGGAGTGCCGTGATTACAGAGACGCTCAACAGTTCGCCAGCGACGTTCGGCTGATGTTCTCCAACTGCTACAAGTACAACCCACCGGACCATGATGTGGTTGGGATGGCACGGAAGCTGCAGGTGAGCTGAGCTTCACATGGAAGCTCTCAACCCTTTTCCTCTTCAGTTCAACCAAAAATGTAACAACAACTTTAATGGTTTATTCACAGCTGCTGCCTTTTGTTCACTTGCCAGGGTTTATTTTTCTAAAAAGTATTTGTTAAACTTTGTTTATTCAGGGGTCTCATTTATAAAACTGCCTCGGTAAGATCACTTCAGCTGGTATACGCTAAAAACCAGGAAGTGCATACGAAAAAAACTGTCAGACTTAGAAACGAGGGCGCACGTACGTCCCACGCCTGTTTCCGTTTATAAATGTCAAACAACTCGAAAGTTGGTGCACGTGAGGAAACACCTTGCTCCGCCCATACGGTGCCTATAAAAGGTCCAGTGAACGCCCTTAATGAATATTCACTAATACAAATTTCACGGTGGCCCGAGTCAATAGGTCTCGCTGGTCTCTGTGGATCCGCTCTCTCTGCAGTCTCTCATGCACCTCGTCCTCCAGCAGTGCCAGATACTGTGCATCACTGTGCGTCTTGTGCAGCCAATTGATCAGCAGTTTTGCGCAATGATCATGTGATTTTATTTACAATTATTACTCATAATATAAAACTGTATTTGTAGGCACACGTCACTCACTCCCTTGGGGTGTCAGTATATTTTTTCCTCCTTCGTTTTTGCAAATACAGTATATCCTTCATATATGACATGTGTTGTGAAATGTGCAATGTTATTTCACACAACTGTATCAATTTCACAGAGCTGTCTTTAATTTTATCCTCCTCCTGTCGGGGGCGGAGTTTCCCCTATCTCATGATTTTGTGTGTACAGCTGCCGTGGAGGTGCTCACATTATCTCGCCAAGTTTGTTTTTTATAAATCCCAAACTATGCTTATATGTGGCGTACGCTTTTTTTTTTTTTTTTTACGTACGCAGCGTTTGTAAATGAGGCCCCAGGTGTGCACGTTTAAACTCTAACTTGATTTCTGCACGGTGACGTAGAGCTGACAGATAGACAGTCAGTGGTGCCATTAAATTAGAAACTCAGCATAAAATGATGAGGAACATTTGGTAAGCAGGTAAATATCCAGCGACATCACAATATTTCTGGTATTTTTATTTTTTTTTGTATATATTTGTAGTTTACATTTTCACACTTCTATCACAGCGGGGGCCACAAACATGTTTGTTTGATCAAACACATGATCAGTGAAATGAAACTCTGACAGAATGATGTCTACGCTGGTCAACTATTTTAACAGTGTCCAACGTAAAGCCACAGTTTGATCACAATACAGAATAAATAAGTGTAACATTGATGACAGATGATGATGACGACTAATGTGCACTGATCATTTCTGAATGTGAAAAGTAAATCAGGCTTTCCACACAAATGTTATTCTATCGTTAGGCCGATCTTCACACTGCACTATATTATGACTTCTCTTTTGGAGCAGCCTAACTACCAGCATGTTGACCAGCTCCTGTTCCTACACTAAAACATAGACACTCCAAAGCACTCGCTTGACGAACATTAAACGTTGCAGTTGATTAACTTCAAAAAGTTCTGTACAAATTTGTTTTTTGTTTTGTTTTTTTACCTCCTTTCTGATGGAGGTTTTATTTTACATATTTCAGTATAATTATTAATAAATCATTGAATAAATAATGATAAATCAGTGAATGACTGAATGTGATGTGCATCATTTTTTGGAACTGTGACATTTCTAGAAGTTTAGGATTCAACTTATGTGTTTGGATACGGTAAAAATTGTGATAATCGTCACTGTAGAATGGCAACACCCAAGAATCGGGATTAAAATCGAATCGGGACAAACGGGTATCGTCCCAGCCCTAACTGATATGTAGACGTGGAGCAGTGAGGAGGAGACTTCATGTAGTAAAGGAAACTTATCAGTTGAAACACGGACATTTCTGTGAAACCTAACTTGAGTACAGCGGCCCGCCTACCTGCCTGTTCTCATCGGCTGAGTTGTCTGAAGGTTACCCTCATCAGCCAATAGAGTGCGGCCTATGTTAGGCTGCAGCATTTGTCTTGATTTTTCTCATTATTGGAATGTGGCCAATAAAACAATGCACTTCATAGCCTGGAAATTAAGATAATTCTTTGTTTTTTTATGTATTGCTTTTGTTTAGTGTCTTTTTCTGTCATTTTGTAAGTTTACTTAAGGAGCCACATAAAATTAGACCGAGAGTTGCACTAGATGTTGCTGCCTGCTGAACAATCCTGGTCTACTTCTTCGTAGTAACTTATAGTTTGTGAAATACAGTATTTGGAAGCCAAACGCCCCCAAAAACACAGTGAGAGGGACAGCTTTGCTTCAGAGAGCAGCCGTTAGGAACTGAGGATGAGTTTCAACCTGAAAGTGGGTAAAAGATGTTGTTCTGTGCCTTTTCTCCTGCACATCAGGATGTGTTTGAGTTTCGTTTCGCTAAGATGCCAGACGAGCCTCATATCGAGCATGCAGCCATGTCGATGAGCGGACACCCTACGTCCTCGTCATCCTCCTCCTCTTCTTCCTCCTCCTCATCGTCGTCCTCCTCTGAGAGCGAACCCAGCAGCGAGAGCGAGGAGAGCGAGAGCAGCCCGAGCTCGGACAGCGAGGAGGAGCGAGCCCATCGCCTGGCCGAGTTACAGGATCAGGTGTGCACTCAGGTGAGACCCCTCCACTCTTCAGGGAATCACAGTTGATGCTTTGGAAGTAAAAGAAGTGAATCTGTCGCAGCTCCGGGCCGTGCACGAGCAGCTGGCCGCGCTCTCCCAAGGCCCCATCGTCAAGCCCAAGAAGAAGAAGGAGAAAAAAGAGCGGAAGGAGAAGAAGAAAAAGAAGAAGCTTGAGAAGCACAGCCGGGGCGTGAGAAGCAGAGCGGGCTCGGAGGAGTGGAAAATGCCTGGAAAGATGAAGAGTAAATGTGCCAAAGCTGAAAGCTCGCAGGCAAAGAAGAGTCAGAGCAAGAAGAGCAACAAGAACAGCAAGTCAGTAACACATCGCTGCCTTCAAAATAAGAGTCAGATTTAGTTGAGTTGATAGAAAATAGAGTAGCTTGAACCTTTGAACTGAACATGAAACCATTTTTTAGGGTAACAAATTTGTTTTTTACAGCAGCAATATAATTTACAGGAATACAACGTAAAGAAAAGTTGATTTATTTTACAACTACAGATCATTTATTAGTAAAAGTTCATTTACTTCGAGGGGACCTTTTCTCTCGAGCATCTCAACCTAATAGAATGTTGAGTCTATTACAGCGTATCACACTGGGACAGTAGTTAGCGGAAAGTTTCCTGCTTCCTGCATTGCATTGTGGGATGTAGACGTGTTTTTACTTCATTAATTCTGGGATTTCTTCTCAAAAACTTTGCCAAAGTGACTTTCCAACACATTTCTGGTGTTTTCACTGAAAGTTGTAACAAAACAATGGTGCTTTTTTTTGGGCTTACACAGAAAGATGGTTAATAACGGTTTGGTGGAGTGAGGTGTTATCACGGGGAATACCAGGAACAAACTAGAACAAAAATGGAGTCAGCTAATCAGTGTCCTCCTGTGAAGAAACACAAGAAATCACAGTAAGAATGAAGTAAAAACACTTCTATGCATTCGACTCCATGTCCCACAATGCAAAGCACCAGCAAGACTGAACACCTTTTACACCAACAAGAAAAACCCACCTGCTCAGTCGCTCTTTATTTTTCAGGGCTGTAAAGAAGTCCTTCTACCCTCCTCTGAGTCCCACCATGATGCCACACTACGACTCTGAGGAAGAGGAGGAGATCGTTCCCATGTCATACGACGAGAAGCGCCAACTCAGCCTGGACATCAACAAGCTGCCCGGCGAGAAGCTGGGCCGCGTCGTGCACATCATCCAGTCCCGGGAGCCGTCGCTGAGAGACACCAATCCAGAAGAGATCGAGATCGACTTCGAGACTCTGAAGCCGTCCACGCTGAAGGAGCTGGAACGCTACGTCATGACGTGCCTGCGGAAAAAGCCTCGAAAGCCTTACGGAGATGCAGGTAGAGAAACTCCTCTGAGCACGTTTAAGAACTGTTCCCCATTCCAAACGGAATCAAGTTAAGTGTTCAATCTGTTATTGTTTTTTTAATCTATTTATTAGGGAACTCATGAACGTCAGAATTTTAACGTGTGAATGGATATGTGCTGTGTTTTATTGTTTTTGCACTGGCACTTTCTCTGCAAATGAAGTTCCTAAAGGATGAATAAAGTTTCTTTGATTTGATTTGAAAATGTGAAACGCGATTATTTGGATTAATATTGTAATCACGATTATAAATCACAATTAATCATCGTGTTTGTATCATTAATGTACTATTTTTAGCAAACAATATGTGAACACTTAAGAGTGGAAAATAAAAGCTTTAATCGAGAAAAATGACTAATACTAAATAAAAAAAAGAATGAAGTCTACCGAGGGAAACTCCATGAAAAAAAATTCAGCATATAAAATAAAAGTTAAGAACATTAAGGTGCGTTCACACCGAACGCGACTCTGGCGACTAGATTACATTCAGAATCAATGTAAATGAAGCGACCTCAAGCCGCTCATGCCATTCCGAGTGACCTGAAGTCTCGCTCGCTTTTTATTAAGATAGTTTAATGAAGCCTTAATCATGTGTTTACCCCCTGGTGGTTGGCTGACTACCAGAATTGAGAAAGGGCCAGATTCCATCTTGGGCTGGATGAACGGGTCCAAGAAAATTTATGGGTATTAATGTTAATTATTGTGATGAAGCATTTATCCTGTTTTAGGTTTCTAACCTGTGGTCTACCACTGTGTCTACCGTGGTCATTAAAGTTAAAAAAGAACCAACAAAGACAAACACGAGTTGTGAAAATTGTGTGAACCTGGCCTAGCTTTTTCGGAGGGCTGAAGCCAGAGATACGAACAATTATAAACCAAGGTTTATAAACCAAGGTTGTCTTCAGCTGTAAACTGAGGCCTGGTCCCAAGGAAAGCGGACGGTTCCAATCCTTGGAGCGTTGAAGGCTGAAGATAAGAATAGTCCCTAAAGACTGATAATGTCTATATATATATATTTATATATAAAGGGCCATAAATACTTTTCCTTCCCAAAAACTAAAAATAAATGAATTAAAAATTAAAAATCAAAGAGAAGCCAATCAGAGCATATGTTAGAAGTTAAACACAAAATTACTGAGTCTATTCAAACTCAGGCACTGAAAATGTCCTAAATTCCATTTTTTAAGATTACTTTTTAGATGACTTAACTGGGTATTAAACCTGCTACAAATGAACTAAACATTCAAAATATGGTTAGTGGTTTCACCTACTGTTATTATTTTAATATTTATATGCTTTAGATCAGTGGTTCTCAAACTTTTCACAGTCATGTACCCCTGAAGCCATGAATCCCCTACTCCTGCACCATTAAAAAACATAATCATGGAATGTCATATACAATCAGAATCATCTTTATTGACCATGCATGTTTAACACACAAGGAATTTGACTTTGGTAGACTGTACTTTCTCTGTACAATGTAAACATAAAAAGATAACAATCAACTAAAATAGATATAAACAACTAAAGACTAATATGTACAAGACTAAATAAGATGATATAATAAGATAATTGTGCAGTGTGAGTAGTGCAAAAGGCATGAGGTAATTATCTTTTCTAGGATTTACATTAAAGAGAATGTAGCCCTATAAGTGAAATTTGTCCCTGAATTTGACCTATCTTGTTGAGGAATAATATATAATTAAAAAAAGAAGAAGAATTTATAAGCACACAAGAAAACATTTTATTTATCACTTTTTTGCTTTATTTAATTAATTTGCCGACTGACATTTTTAGTGAGGACATAATCTCTTTTTTTGAAAGAAAAAATGTACCTGTACCTCTGTTTTCAAGTTTTATTCACATACCCCTGAGGGTACCTGTACCCCACTTTGAGAACATAGGTTTCAGATGACTTACGGAAGCTGAGATGCTGTGATGCTGAAATCACACTTTCAACCCTCAGCCGTTGGTTTTACAGAAAAAATCTGATGGAAACGGTGCCAAAACATTTGTGAAAGCTTTAATTACCTCCAGCCGCTGGATCACACTCACGTTTTGCAAGAAGTCCTTTCAGATGAAGCACTGCTCTCATTTTCAGTCACAGGATGATGTGATCATAGTCAAACCGTAACTCTTAGCGTGAGATTTTGACCAAGATTATGAGCAAAATGGGACGTATACGTCTGTTTGCTACACATGCTAGAGCTAGACACTCAGTCACCAGTTTTCTGGGGAGAATGTGCGAGATATTGTCCTAAAACATACTTTGGAGTTATTTTCATGTCATTTATATTGGGACCCGATTTTAGAACAGGGTTCTCACCAGGAATTCTTCAGATTCCAAGACGCACTTTTCAAATATAAATGAGGTATTATGTGGGACTCGCAGTAATATTGGCACTGTTATGGACACGCCCACCAACTCATTAAATTTGAGAATATGAAGCACACTGTTTATATTGGACGTTAATTATGGGTTACAAAGTGAGGGATGCACACAGTAAAGCTTTAATCAGGCTATAAAAGAAGATTTTGAGCTCGACAGAACACGGCCTGAACCCGTTTCAACCAATTATTCACATTAGTGCACGCGCATAGAGAATGATCCATTTTGAGTTATAAACATGACCAACAGCTTCATGTGTTGCTACACGCTACATGTGGATGAAGCTCTGTTTATAATGGATGGACAGTAATTATGGTTACCAAGAGGAGGATGCACACAGGCAGCATCGGGGGCAGCTAAGTAGCTGTAGGGGTCCTCGGGGTCCTCAGGTGAAGACGGAAGCATCCAAGCTCATTGCCTGTATTAAATAGATGGTTCGGCTGATGTATGTGTTTCTCGGTTATGCAGATTAAAAAGAGAGTTTAAACAACACGGGCACGCCTGGAAGTCCAAGTGTGCAACAATTATTACATTACCGATTTAAAAAGGAAACAAACAACAGAAAAGCCCCCTAGAGTGGCTGAAACACAGCGTAGGGGGCAACGTGTCAAAGTAAGAGGACCCTACGCTTAACAGTGTTGGTGGGAACCCTGTAGAAGGGGGAGGCGGAGGGGGTGGGGACAGCTTCAGAACTTTAATTTTCACAATAAATCAGAAGCTCTACGTTCCATGGCTGGCCTGTGACGTGTTTTTTTCCTTTGCAGCAGTGATAAAAAGCAGCATTGGTAAGTCCAAGGAGGAGTTAACACTGGAGCGGAGGAAGGAGCTGGAGAGGAGGCTGCAGGACGTCAGCGGGCAGCTCAACTTGGTGAAGAAACCCACCAAAACTAAAGGTGAGACTTTACTGCCTCCACAGATTGAAAAAGCTTTCATGTTCCTGGTTTGTTCTGGTTCCTCCTCCTGATCATATACCCACAGCCTCCACCCACAATGAACACGTTAAACCTGGTTATTGCTGTCAGACACGCTGCTCCTCCATGCTGCTCCACGTCTGCATATTAGCAGGGTAAATGGGTGGGGCTGTGTTGACCAGGGTTGGGGTCAGTTACATTTTTAAATTATAATTATGTCTTCAAATATCCATGTTCAATTACACCTCTATTATGATTACATTGACTGCCATTTTTTCCAATTGCATTTAAAATTATTGTTTTCCCCCTGAAATCAATTACAATTTCGTTCTCAATTACTATTCGGGATGCACCGAATATTCAGTAAACGAATATATTTGGACGAATATTGCAAAAAAAAAGCCACATTCAGCCTTCGGTAGAGTGGTATAATAGTAGCGTGTGACGCAATGACGCAATCAAACAACGTGCAGTGATTGTGAGTTGGAAAAGTGTGTGTGTGTTGCTGCAGGAGCAGAGCAGCAGCAGCAGCTCCTCCTTTCTGCACACAAACACAGCCAGACTCTCTCACTTTCGCTCTCCGTCGTCCGTCAATGCGTAAAAGTGGGAAGCCGTTCAATTCCACAACCGAGTCCATTGCTAGCGCTGTGAGTCACGAATCCATAAACATCCCCATCATTTCCTCCTCAGTTCACAAGCAATGTTGGGTCTCGCTGCATAGACTTGTGTAGCATTAGCACGGAGTGCTAACAGCTGATGTGTAAACAATGATCCGTGGCCCCGAGCAGTAAATCCCAACCCGATTGGCAGCAGAAAAAGTAGTGCAGGTAACATCACTGCAGATCCCTCACACCCTGCACACAATCTGTTTAAACTCCTCCCCTCTGGCAGACGCTACAGATCACTGTACGCAAAAAGTACCCGCCATAAAAACAGTTTCTTTCCCCAGGCTGTCACTGTGATCAACTCTAAACAGTCATAGAGTGTCAGACCTGTTTCTGTTACTGTGAAATAACCTGGAACTAAACATAACAACCCTGGATCAACCTGTCACTGTGAAATGTTTATGGACATAATATTTTCATTTAAATGTTCACCTGCATTACTGCACTATTATCTTATTATTATTATTGTATTTTTATTTTATTTCGTTACTATAATTATTATTATTATTATTATTACTATTATTATCTTGTTATTTTATTTAGTTTTCACATAGTCTAACTACTCTTATATTTATGTTTGTACTTCTTTTTTATTTATTTTTCTTTATTCTAGTTGATTGTTATTATTTATTGTTACACTATCTGAGAGAGCACAGGTCACCAAGACAAATTCCTCGTGTGTATTCATACACTCTTGGTCAATAAAGTTGATTCTGATTCTGATTTACATATATGGCAATTAAGTATATTATATATTCTATATTAAACCACAGTGTTGTTTTAGCTATTTGATAGTTGGAGGGGGAGGAGCTCACATTCTAGGAGGCGTGTTAGGTGACGTCACCTGCTAACGTGGGCAAAATGTTTTGAATCAGCTGTAAAATACACACAAAAATATTATCAATCATATAATTAGTTTCTCATCTCTTGGTTACCTTGTTAGACTTCCTAATCAATGAAAATATTGGTGTTATTTTTTTTAACGTGGGCTTCTCCACCTTTTTTTTGTCAGTATAGCCCTAGTTTTCAAGCTTGATATGAAACTTATTTTAATACATGTTAACTACATCTGTGTAGAAGTGTAACTTGAACTGTAACATGGTTCCCCAGTTTTGTGTTAAATTGTAATTGACAATTTTATTAATTTTATCAATTAACTTGATATGAAATATACCGTAATTTCCGGACTATAAGCCGCTTCTTTTTTCAGCCCTACGGTTTAAACAATGACGAGGCTAATCTGTGGATTTTTTCCAGTTTTTCAAGCTTCATGTCACCAAAAATTTGAGCTCCGTCACATTAGACCAGATGGATTAATGAAACTGTTTACATTCGTTTGTGCTCCCACTGAATCATTCTGATCAGTCATTTTGTTATGAACACACACTCATCATGGCAAAGACGATGCAGCTTTAAAGTTGTCACACAGATAGAAAGACAGCGCTGCAGCAGCCTGGATACAGTAAAAATCAGCTAGTATGTAATAGAAGGAAAATATAAACAGCGTAAAGTTGCCAAATATAAAGTTTAGTTTGTTTAGAAGCGATTGCGTCCGTATTCTGACTCAGAGTCCAGGCTTGCTGTGATCGCTCCACAGTAGTTCACGGTAAGAAGAGCAGAGGGAGTGATGTATCAGTCTGGATCCAGTAAAAAGTCACCATGAAAAGCTGTAAATGGACTAATCTGCAGACGTGAAGCAGTGAGGAGGAGACGGAGAAGGAAACTCATCAGAATACACAGAAATCTCTGTTAAAGCCAATGAGAGTATAGCTGCTCGCCTACCTGCCTGTTCTGATTTCCCAAGTCATCTGGAAGGCAGCTTCATCAGCCAATAGGGTGCAGCCCTGTGACGATGTGGCCTTTGTGTGGATTTTTATTAGAAAATTGCTAAATTATTGGAATGCGGCCAATACAGCAGTGCGCTTTATAGTCAAATGACGGTATTTTATCATGGTTTACTACACAGGCCTATGTGTAAACCATAGAACTGTAACATGGTTCCCCATGGTGCGCATCTGGGGGGCCTTTGGGGCTGGGGGCCTGCGTGTTTCTCTGCCACTCTTTTCTCTTGCTCTCTGTCCCCTTGACTCGTCCTCCCCCCCGCCTTCGCTCTGCGCCTGCTCTCCCGTTGGATTGGGCGTTGGGTGGCTCCTGTCGGCCCAAGATGCTGGTGGGGGGCTGTGACCTTTGCTTGGGGGTTGGACGTTGCTGCGCCGGGTGGGCTGGCTTGGGGGTGGGCCAGTCGGGGGGTCCGAGGTAGTGGGGTTCATGGCTCCGGGACGGGGGGTTCCGGGATGGTGGTGGCGCTGGGGGTAGCTCCTCAGGGGCGGTGCTTTGCGTCCAGGGTTGTTGGGTGGCGGGGTGTTGCTGTGGGTTGCTCCGCCGGCCTGTCTGGGCGCTTTGGCTTGGTTCCCTGGGGTGCCCCCCCCTCCCTCGGGCTCACTTGGGTAACCGCATGGGCCGGCGTGTGGGGGGTCGCAGGGGAGGGGAGGGTGAGCTATGGGGCCACGTCCGTGCTGGGGCCTCCCCTGGGGTCGTGCTGGGTGGGTGTTTGTGGGGGTGCGGCCTGTGGCTCCTGGCCTGGCGGATCTGCGTTGGGGGTGGTTGGTCTTCTAGCTGGGGAGCCGGGCCCCGTGGGTGCGCCGTGTCAGAGCGGGGGTGTCCCAGGAGCGGGTCTCTGGGTTGGGTGTCTCGGGGCGCGCTCCCCCGGAGTCTGCCCGGGGACTGGCCGCATTTTGCTGTGGAGCCGCGCTTCCTTGGGCAGGGTGGGGCTGGTGACTTGGGGCCCACTGTCCTCCGGGCTGTGCTGGCGTTGGGGGGTGTCTCGGGTTGGAGCGTGGGTGATCGGGGGTGGCCTTTGGCGGGGGTGGCCTTTGGCAGGGCAGGCCACTCAGGGACGGCGGGCAGTGGGGGTCGGCCCCTGTAACACTGGGGGGTGTGGCTGGGGCCCGGCTCCGCCGTGCTCCGTGTGGTCGGCATGGTTTGGGGGGTGCTGCGGGGTGGGTCTCCGGCTGTGCTGTTCTGTGCATCCCTGGGGCCCGAGGTGCCGCATGCCTGTCTGCGTCATTTACCCTCTCCGGTGGCCCGCCATGTTGACGGGCCGGGCTCATACCAGACAGGCCTCCTACATGGGCACTTCACTTCACTCACTCCCAGCTGGTCTGGCTCACCCACTTGGTGCACCACACACATATACCTAACCCTTGGGGGGCTGGATGGTGGGGCTAGGGGTGGAGGAGGTCGCCGCCTGTGCTACTAAGTAGTGGCGTGGGGGTGCCACTCCCACCTCTGGTTGCCCTACTAATCCCTCCAATTTTAATAACAACTCAACACACCACCCCCGCCAGAGGGTGGGACCACCACCTTCCTCCTCCGGAGCTATTGCATCACATACATATAGGTTGGATGGGGAGCACTCTTTGCGGTGCGCCTGGGGGCCGGCGGGGTGACTTGCAACGTCTCCTTGGTGCTCTAGGCGGCTATGTGCGTGGTCGTCATCCCTCAGGGGGCTGCTCCTGGTGCTGCTTCTGTTCCGAGTCCTTCTGGCCTGGGGTCCGGTCCCTGCTGGCTCTGGGCCCATTTGGCGCGGCTCTGGCCATCTGCTGGGCGTGGGCCTTGGCTCCTCTGCTGGGGTCTCGGGCGGGGGGCTCTCTGGGCCCTCCCCTCGGGGGGTTGGGTGTGGGGTTATGGGCGGGTGAGGGGGGTGGGATGCTGGTGGGGGGCCTTATGTGTATATGGGGGGCAGTGGATTCTTCTTCTCAGCCTGGGATCACAGGGGCCTCTGGGGGGCTGCTCGGCCATGGGAGGGTGGCCTGGGGCTCCTTGGCCCCCACTCTTTCAGCTGGCCCGAGGCGGCTCCTGGGTTTGCAGTAGCGGTTTTTGCACATACATCGGTCTACGATGCACTGGCACGCCTTGGGCTGTGGGATAAAACTTGTAGTGGCCTTAACTTTAGACATGTTGATCCCAAATACCTGCTTTAGGTATTACCACTCACTCCTTCCCTCTGTCCACAGCCACCAACTTTATAGCTAAGCTTCACACTTGTCACCAGACTGGCTTGATTACACAACATACAGTAATAAGCACAATATATTCTACTACAACTTCACATCTCACTCTCACTTTAAAATAATCTATTGTTGCAATAACAAAACATGCATTGTTGTCTCATAATGATTGCACTTCTTGTAATGTTGACCTTTGACAGCATGTACAGACAAGTGGAAAAAAAAAAGAACTGTAACATGGTTCCAGGTTACATTGTAAATGACTGTTTTTATAAAATGTCAATGACAGTTACAAAGTCAATTATCTGAACTCAATTACAACAGCAACTTATTTTTACAATTACGATTTCAATTATAATTAGGGCTGCGTATCGCCAGGTACCTCATGATACGATATATCATGATATTTTTATTATTATTTTTTTTTTCCCGAGATAACGATATTGTGATATGACGCTACATCGATAATCGATATATTGCGGGAAATTTCATCCACGATACATCACGATATCTGTGTCACTTACTAGAATTGATCTACTGCACTGAATCCATTTCACAGGAATTACAAAACATTGTCAATCAATTTCTCATGAATAACAGCCATGTGTATACTGTACAGTGACTCTTCTTTACACACACTGACCACAACTAGTCACATGTCTTTAAGAGAGACTAATACAAAACAATGCTTCACCAAAATATTGTTAATGATGTTTGCGCAAATTAACTTTAAATCATTAAAAGCAAAATGAATGCAGAAAATACTCATTTCAGTGCTAATATTATCAACTTTTCTGTAAACATAGACACATATTAGTGCTGCTTAACAAGCACAATTCACTTATTTTATGAAAACAGGAAAATTTCACTGCATATGAAAAATAAACATTTCAGTCAGTGCATTACCCTGACATTGATCATCTCATCTACAACAACACGCAACTTTTCCCACGAATCGTAAATAAATATCCATGTTTGGTGCCAGTGAATCGATAACGTATCTCTAGATGAAACATCGCGATATATCGAGATATTGTCACACTTCTAATTATAATTATGTAATAATTGTAATTAATTACCGATTGCAATTATAATTGACCCAACACTTTAACATATGGCCTTGTGTGCATCTGCTCTCGTCCTCAGTGGAGAAGCCAAGCGTCGTGGAGACTCACGCTCAGCCCGCACGTCTCAGCGGCAGCAGCTCCAGCTCCAACTCTTCCTCCTCATCCTCCTCTTCCTCATCCTCAGACACCAGCGACTCAGACTCCAGCTGAGGTCCTGGTAACACAAAGCAGCACACACTCAGGGACTTGGGCTGGCCCAGGACCCCTCACACCCTGAGACAGAAACACTGATGAAGTCCTTCCACAGGCTGAATGTGGGACTCGCCCCAATGTTTGTAAATACTTGTACAAATTAATGTTTCTTTTATAAAGAAGATTTTTTTTTTATTTCGATCCTCCAAAGAGGGGGAAAGGCTGCGTTTCCTAAGTGAGGAAGTGGATTCCTCACTCCTGGGACTGGATCCAACACCCTTGAGGACACGAGCCTTTAGAAGAAGCCCAGCCGCAAGGATCCACGTTGTTCATAAGTTATTAAAATATTCACTCAAGGTTTCGACTATAGACATAAAAAAGGTAGATAGGACTAGATCCACTGGTCTGAAAATGGACGCCATTTTTCCAGGGACGAGCTACGCACAGTAGCGTCTGTCCATCAGGACAATGATCACATCCCTCACATTCCAGAACTATTCTGTGAAATGTAACAATATCCACAACTTGCAGCGTGTTGGTAAATAAACACGTGTATACAGTATTTTTATTTTTAGAATTTATTTCAAAATTGTATTAATTTTCATTTACCAACTGTAGTAATAGTAATAATAATTACATGCTCTAAGTCTCATTGCTAAATTTCACTACATGGTTCTTTGATGTGATGGATTTGGTAAAATGATGGCCAAAGTTGAGCGTTTCTCGCGTCCGTTCTCCTGCTTGTTTCTATGGTTACGACCCTGTTCACTCTGAGCCTGTGCTTGTTCTGGATACAGCATCAGTTGGCGGTTACAGGACTTTGTAAGAGTTTATGTTACTGTATTAGTGTTCCATGGTGACAGTGTTTGGACTGACTGAAGCTCCCAGTGGGACCTCCCTGTGACAGATTCAATGTCAGGGGCCATCGTTGCTTGTACATAATGTAACTTTACATTTCTCAGAGTATTTTTTAATACTCCTGTAGCTCTTGTGTTTCACTCCAGCGATGCTGTGTATTAAAGACTCTCCTCTGTTAGTCATAGTCAACTTATTGGAAACCCTTCAGATTGCAGTGTTTGCTGTTTACCAGCAGGTGGCAGCAGGAACTTATTCACAAGAGCAACAGCAGTCATAAAGTGACCAAAAACAACTGTATGATCAATGAAAACTGTCAAAATGTTACTCTGGAGAGTAAAATGTTCCTTTGTCTCTCATTAAAGGCTTAAATAATGGTTTTACAGTTGATGACAAATGCTGATTATTTAGTGTTGAGCAGCAGTTTTTCAAACTCAGAATAAACTAAACCTGAAGTGAGTTTCCATAAGAGAAAATGTTGAGAAAACACACTTTTTCACTGATTCTGTTCGTCATCAGCGGTTCATGTCAATCCTGCATTCATGCTGCAGAGCCCCTCTGTGTTCACATCAGACCTGTATAAAGTACTGACAATCCAGACATGAGCTAATGTATCTTATACTGACTTTGTACAATTAGAATCTGTCTATGTAGCTGTTATTTTCTGTATTTAAAAAGTAACTAAACCCCCAAACCCACTTTTTTATGCTGAATACATATTTATTTGGGTATGAAATATTGCTGTTAATTGATCCTAGTCCAACTTTTAATTTTGCGTATTTAGTTGTAAACATCGACGCATCCAACTCGGTGAGTTTCACTGTTTTCTTCTGGTGCCAAATCCTTCCTGGTTTGGTCCTGGTAAAAAAACCTGTCCGTGTGGTAGAGCTCCGTGTGGTCACGAAAAATATTTGCTGGAGTTCAATGTTTTCAATCCAAGTGAATGACGAATGCCAAGGAAAAATGGGAGGACGCATGTCGCGGCCCACATTCTTGCCGCACGGATCAAACCGCCCCGACCAACGGGAGAAAAACTTTTACCGCGTCTTCTAATTGAGTTTGTAATCTGGCCGCTCAAACATTGTGGGTTGAACAAGTGAATTTTGCTATTGGCTGAGACAAATTATTTGCATCATCGTGCATCTCTAACTTTCACTGTTGGCCCCGCCCCGCCTATAAAAGCTGAGAGGAGTGAGCATTGATTGACTGGTGCTGGTGTTTGTGACTCTGTGCTTCTATGAAGAGCAGATTCTGGTCTAATCTGAGGGTTCATCAAGCGATGTGTGTGTGTGTGTGTGTGTGTGTGTGTGTGTGTGTGTGTGTGTGTGTGTGTGTGTGTGTGTGTGTGTGTGTGTGTGTGTGTGTGTGTGTGTGTGTGTGTGTGTGTGTGTGTGTGTGTGTGTACAGACATCATGTGTGTATTCCCGTCTGTCACTGTGAGTGCATGGACGTGCGTGTACTTTTTGTTGCTGTGTGTGCATCTTCCTGGTTCATGTGTGTGAGCTACAGTGTCTGTAGGGCTGTGTGTGAGCATCGCGTCGTGACTGTGTGACACATCTCAACTGTGAACTCACTGTGGAGCACTCTGTGCTGCCTGACTGGATATGTCTTACTGCTACAGGAGTAATGCCCATAATCAGGGCATTTTTATGATTCCCCCTAGTGGCACGTCAGCAGAGAGCAGGGGTTTAATTACTCTTTAAAGCTGCAGTTTGTAGAATCATGAAATGCTTCACACTCCCCCCACGAACGTGCACAACTCGTGGAGCTCTTAGTGAGTTTTTTCTTAATGGACACTAGTGACCAATGTAGGGACTTTATCTTGTGCTATTGAAGAGTTTTCTGATGTTTGAGAGACATGAATGCACGTATCACAAGCAGCTGAGCAGAGCAGACACACACTCCACATCCACACTGCAAATGAATTGCGTCTGTTTTCTCCACTTTGGATAATGTTTCTCTGAGGTTTACAAGCAATGTATCCCATCTGTTATCACTCTCTCTCTGACTCGGTGTGTGCGGCAGACTGTGCACGGACTGAAAGTGAATCACACGCAGTCCCCCACATGCTGAGTGAGAAGGACCTCCGTGGTGTCCATTTGTCCCAAACAAGTTTGTGCCTTTATTCTGTTGCTTCTCTACCTCGTCTTCCTTTTTCCTCTTGCTTTGCCGTGTAACCGCTGAGCCAAAAGCTGCATTAGAGACTTCTGCTGTAATGTAATGACATGGAACTTTCCCTACTCTCAGATCGTGAACACACAGACTTTTGACGAGCAGCCATTAGTAACGCTTAAAACCGTTCATGGGATCCTTGTGTTGGTAGAAAGATCTCTGATTGGCTCAAGTCCAGCATCACGCTCCCGTATTTCTAAAGCTCATTTACAGGACCAGGAGAAGAGACTCACTGTCCACTCAGAACACTTTGGATTACAATACACTCAAAAAACGATTATGAAATTTTGACCAAATTACACCAAAAAAAAAACGTACATACTGCAGCTTTAAGTATCAACAGTGTAAGTTTGAGGAAAATGTGCACCTTGAAATATTATTTTGAAAATCGATGTAGCAGGATGGATTCTTCTGCTGAATTTATCTGAAAAACATGGAGCAGAAACAGTTTTGTTACTTTGTTGGACCCTGAAATTAATGATTGCCTTTTACCCTCCAAACAATGAAACAATGAATTAACATTTTCACATTTTCCCACACATTGCAGGGAAACATCTATGATTTAAATGATGTTCCTTAATGATCTAAAAAGCCCTTTTTAAACAATGTACAAAGGAACATTTCCAACAAATCACAATACTGTATGTTTGGTTCCAACTTAATTACAATGATTCTATTCATTCGATAATTTTGTTAATAATAAGACAATGATGTAATAAAGTAGGGCTATCAAACTTGTTTCAGGTCAGAGGTCAACCACGGAGCAGTTTGATCTCAGGTGTGATGCAAATTTTAGGCGTAAAAATAAGCAATCCCAACATTTTTATGCCCTATTTTACACTTTCACGTATAAATGATATGTAAAATACCGACAATATCTAAGCTTGATAAACTTGAATTTTTTAGATTTTGTGACCAATTTTTATCAAATTTGTGGAAATCCCTGAGGAAATTTGCACGACACTGGAAAAAAATTGAGTTCTTTCAAGAGTTTGGGATTAAAAATGACATCAAGGAGCACCCTGAGATATCTAGAGCTGAATTATTTGATCATTTACACAATGACTAATGTTTTCTGTCATTTTTAATTCCTCCTGCGGGACACAGTAGATTAGTGGTTTTCAACCTTGGAGTCGTGCGATTAATTTAAAACTCTGACAGACACAGACTTCTGTCCACGTTGGTCACAGTGATTCATCTATTTTCATACTGTCCAATGTAAAGTCACAGTTTGATCCACTACAGAGTGAAACAAGTTGTCATATGCAGATGAGGATGGACCACACATATTTCAATGAGGCTCAGCTCAGGTTCCTTTAAACAACTGATATTTAAAACTGCGTATTATGGAAACCAATGGTTGTGTTTCACTGTAAACATTACGCTCTGTGGACATGTTATTTCCTCATATCTCCAGCATCTAACTCTGTCACGCTTTACAGCGATGATGATGAAGATGATGATGATCAAGGATAGAGATTTTAACTGTGACTCAGTCAGAATGCGGCCGATCCTCAGTCACACTGCAATAATCTAATTAAATTAACCTGTTATATTGTTTATCAATGAAGGCGTTTCAAATTAAAAGTGAACTTTATCATTTTCACGGATTTCAATGACATTTACAAGCATTGGGAAAAATTCCATGTTCCGTGTTTTCTAGACAGCCCCAAAAAAATGACATCACCGCCTCCTTTCCTTCAGCCCACCTTCATTCACTCACGTGTGCTTTTTGGCTCCTTACGTGTGGTGGGCGTGTCAGCAGCCTGGACCAGAGAATACGTATAGAAGAGAAGCGCGTAACTGCAGACGCGCAAAAAAGTGCTTAAGTCCAGACGGGAGAATAGAGCCCATAGTGGGAGCTTAAGTAGAGTTGTCAGTTATGGCCAAATGAGTATGTGTTTGAAGGTTGGATGTACAAAGAGGTGTATACACACTGTAGTGTTTAAGGAGTATATTTCCGGGTGCAAAGTAAAATAGCGTGTGCGATTTCCCTGGTTTATTTCTACAGGACATGCACATGATGAATTGATTGTTGGACTTAGGCAAATGAATAATAAATGTACCAGAGCATCCCCCGTCTTTAGACCCTCCTTCGGTGAGGAAAAACACAAAACCCAGTGGGAAAATTAATTACACACAAACATGCCATGTACATCCAACATACGACCATAGAGAACAGACACCGTTCTGGTGGCACAGGGCATCCCATTCGGTTTAACCAGCGTTTATCATGACATCATCAGTCAGAACATTCTAATTGGAACTCTGATCACTGTTGAACAATGTTCAACAGGAGTTCCACAGTGTGGATTGGTCATTCCAAATTAGTTTTGATGTTATGTGTATTTATCTTAGTGAGTTTGAACGCTGGAAAGCAAATGATATTTTAGATGGAGCTCATTGGTGACTAGAGGCCCTGAGGGCCCCAGACATGGCCAATGCGGGCTATCTGGTGCCGTATTGGTGACCCCTGGTATATAGTCATCTTAAAAATGTAAATTATTGTTTTAACCAGAAATTAAATGAGTTTAAAAAAAATGGTGGGGAAATGTTGTGAAATGTGGTTTTAAAAACCACAGAAATTGGTTAGAAGTTGCAAATTAGAGTGAGAAAAAACAGACAGAAAATGTGGTAAAATGACAAATCATGAATGTGGTTAAAAAAAAAAATAAGCATGAAATACAGTGAAAAGAGGTTAAAAGTGACAATAATGGATCAACATATGTTACATTAGGTGGAAAAGTGGTGGAAAGGGTTTATAAGAGCTGAACATGTCTTAAAGGCAGAACAAACTGTAGAAAAGGTATTTAAATTTAATAGGGAAGTGACAGAAATGGGGGAAATGTAGCAAAAATGCTTTAAAAGGAGCAAAAATACGGCAAGAAAAAGTGATGAAAATAAAGTGCTCAAAATGTCAAGAACACATACTGTAAGTCTATGCCTAATAATTCCAGTAAACGTGGGGTTAGGAGTGAAAACCAACACTGGACATTGAAAATGTTCATTCACCATCTTAAATGCTGTTGTTTTTTTAAATTCTAATGAATGAGAATAAGGTGGAAGCAGCAGCTGCTCGTTCCCACAGTAGCCCATGTTGACTGTCAATGATTGATCCACAGCAGCAGCAGTTCTTATAAGATCTGTCTGCCTGTCCTGGGTGTGTTTTTCTGCTGTAATGGCCTCTCTGCTCCCTGCTGTGCTGCTTCTGGCCGTGCTGTCCTCTGGGCTGTGTGAGCAGAAGGTTTTCCTGCAGAGAGCCGGCACGGCCTTCACCAGCAGAGGCTTCAGATCCCTGCTCAACGTCACCAATGGAGAGCAGTTTGGAGGCTGGACGTGGCCAGAGATGTGTCCTCCTCACTTCTACGCGGTTGGATTCAGCGTTCGGGTAACAAGTGCACATTTTTCAATCTCCCATGTTCAATTACAATTCAGTGACGATTAGTGACAATTACAATTACAATTAAATTACAATTATTTTTTATCCACAGAAAGTCAATTGTAATTACGTTCTCAATTACTGAGCCTGAAATAAACAACATAATAAAAGTTAACCTTCCTCTTGTGTTAACTTTGTTAGCATCTTTTATGAAAACTGGTCCTAAATCAGATGTAAAATACATTAAAAATGATTGAATCTATTAGTTACATTGTTAGACTTTCTAATCAATGAAAATATACGTTTTCATTTTTTTAGTGTGGGAGTCTGAGACTTTTGTGTCAGTATAGCCGTTGATTTCAAGCTCGATATTTTAATAATTGTTAACTACATGTGTTTAGAACTGTACATAGAACTGTAACATCTAGGCACTTTATCCATTCGGTGAATTATTATTGGTCCGATATTATCCAGAAAATGAATATGGGATTTGATCTAAAATCACAGATATAAGTGCTCCGATAAAACTTTCCACTCCAGCACTTCTATCCATAGATGACTGTGGTTCACACTTTTTATTCAACTGTAGAATACTGTAGATATTATGTTGAGGGTTAAAATGTATGTAACCAATTGTTTAATAATAAATGGGTCAGTTTTTCTCATCCCTACTGTTGCTGACTATTGTTCTCAGTTTGAGTGACATCACTTAATCAAGCCTTTGTAACATTTCACACTACAAAGTAAGTCATAAAAGTGTGTATGATTTGTGCTGATATCATATCGGATCTACATCGGTATCGGCCGATACGCAAGGCTACAATATCGGTATCATATCGGAAGTGAATAAGTTGTATTGGGACATCCCTAATTTTTAGCAGCTGAAACCAACAGTAAATTAGGCTCATGGGAAAGGTACCTGCTGTGGACAGAGATAACGTGTGAACGGCTCTGTTTCCTCAGGTGGAGTCCAACCAGTACGGCAGTGACGATACGGCCATGAACGGGATCCGCCTCATCTGCTCCAAAGACGAGGACCGAAGCTTCCTGTACTCTGTGGAGTCTCACACCGGATAGTAAGTCCCCGTGGAATCAACGTGACTTCTGCGTGTAAACGAATAAAGAATCAGACGTGCAGAGAACAGGTTCATGTTGATATTTGGATGTTGATGGGCTAAGATCCTCCGAGGTTCCCTTTGCATGGAGAACGATTTAAAGACAAACATTACAGAGTTCAGTTCATCCTCTCAACCTCACGCTTCTCATTAAAGTTGTATTTTACAGTTTCAGGGTGATAAATATTACTGATTAACTGTATGTTCAATCAACAAATGTTTGGTAGATTTATTTTTCCAAAATAAGGAGATTGTTTCTCACTGAAAATTCCAGAAATGTGTTATTTAAATAAATTGAGTGATAATTCTGAATAAGGTGTTTTCTTGTGTGCTTAAGATTAATAATTCTTATTTTATTATATTCTAGTGCAGCGCCCGTAGGAAGCATGTATATATTTAGCACTGTAATATAGGCTAGCATACATCTGCAGCCTGCTGAGAGAGTGAAAGTTAGAAATAGAAATGAACTTTCTTCTATTGATTCTCGTTTTTTATTTTGCCATTAAAAGAGGCCAATACGTCTCAAAATAACTTCACTAATCAATCGATCTTTATTTGTATAGCGCCAATTCATAACGCGTTATCGCAAGACACTTAACAGAACGCAGGTAAAAGACCTGACTGTGATGATGAACGGGCCCTCGCAACCACACACGTTGGGAAGTGGTGCACGTTGGGAAGTGGTGCACGTTGGGAAGTGGTGCACGTTGGGAAGTGGTGCATGTCGGGTGTGGCAGAAATGTTAAAGTGTTGAGACGTAGCTGACCATTTTCAAGGATTATATGACAAACTTTCCTGCAATGTTCTGTGCAAATATTTCTATGATTTCCTTTTACCAACAGGTGGCGCTATGACTATGAATCACAGTTGGGTTAAACGATAACTCATTTTTTTGGCATACAAATGAAAGCTGCTATAATTAATTAGCATCTACTTAGCTCTACAAACTCTTAATAACTTCCATAAGTGTAGCACATCATCCTAGTGGACAGGCTGCTAAGATGAATATTTCAGTCTGGTAGTGATGTAATTCTCTTTGCTCCTAGCATTACTGCCCAAATATTTAAACTTATCCTGAGTTACCATGACTACCTGTCAAAATTGAGCTGTTCTAACTTATCCTGAGTTACCATGACTACCTGTCAACATCAGTTCTTAAAATTGTCCACTCCCGTGGGGCGTCCAAACAAATCTGATGTTGCACACCATTGAACCAAGCAGCAGCCATGTTGAAAGTCTCAGCTCTGTCTATCCCTGAACCACAGAGATATTTGAGCCACAGACAGACAGACAGACAGACAGAGATTGCTTGCTTTATAGATGGATTATTACTTAAAATGATCGGTAAAATTCAGGGGCAAATGTCACTGTAGGGCAACAGTGTATAGGTTAGGTTTGGTTTCTTTATTTGTACCAGGAGGTAATAAGGTTTTACAGACAGGGATATGGCAGACCAACATAAAACATACAACAACAACCTTACAGGACCAACATGGGACATACATGATCAACAGTTAAAAACTCTGCAGAAAGCTTTTTCACAGATCAGACTTATGCTTGTGCAAAAGATAAAAGAGTGGTTTTTAGCTCGTGCACATTTAAAAGGGAGATCGCTGACAGCGTGAAACTCTTTCTGTACCTATGTGTTTTCTCCCTATGGGGCCATCAGCCATCGGCCAGATCGAAGGAGCTGAAATTACCTCTGTAGAGGGTGGGAACAATTTCCAGCATTGCATCTGGCTTTCCTCTGCATCTGGGTGGAAAAACAACCGTCAATGGAAACATGTTCAAAGTGCAATTACACTTTGTTGAGATTTAGAAATATCACTTTTATTTTATGAAAATCTGTAATGGAAACCCAGCTAGTGACATATTGGTTGGGACTCACTAATACGTTGATCAACCCACTTAATAATTTGATTAAGAGTAAAGTAGATATTCTTTATTCATTCTGCAATGGGAAAATGTACTGACATGACCGCTCAATAAAAAAAGGGCTAAAAACAACAGAAAGCAACACATAAAAAAACTTGTAAGACACCTGAAAAATTATGAATAGAAAAATATAAATAGAAAAAAATAATCTAAAAAGAATAAAGGATACAGATATATACATATTAACGATACAGATATATACATATTAACAGGCGGGGGAATGGAGATTTATATACATATTTACAGACAGTACAATTAAGGGAACATTTTCCTTTTAAAGCCAGCTTACCAAACCATGGCACAAGAGAAAATGACAAGACAGATTCAATAAAAGTGTGATAAAACAGAGTCATATATAAAATTACATTATGTTTTTAATGTGCATAAAAGGAGGTACATGGCTTTTGGTTAGATGTCTGAAGGGGTACGGGACTGTGAAAAGTTTGGAAACCACTGATATAGTGTTTTCTTTCCTCCTCTTCTTCATGCTCACCTTTCTCTTTTCCTCAGCTTTGGTGACTGGTCGGCCCCCCAGTACTGCCCCAGAGGGGTCCTCATCTCCTTCCAATTGCGTGTGGAGCCCCATCGCGGCCTGTTTGGAGATGACACCGCCGTCAACAACATCAAGTTTCGCTGCAGCAGCAACCCTACTCTGGAAGCCCCGGGCATGGACTGGGGGGAGTACGGAACCTGGAGCACGGAGTGCAGCGATGGAGGAATCTGTGGCATCGAGACTAAGATGGAGGAGTATCAGTACGGCCTGGACGACTCCACGCTCAACAACGTGCGTTTCCACTGCTGTGACAGATACCAGCAGGTAGGAACAAACAATCTCACTGTCCTGTCCAATCTGGTCTGGTCTTTTTAAATGCTGAGTTGAATCAGGTTTAATTTTGTCTTGTCAAGATTTGTCAGGGCAAGACAAGATTCAACATGTCTTAAGAAATGTTGTCCTGCTATGTCTTCTGGAATCTGTCCAGACTTGTCATTCTTATCTGGTTTTGTCTTAAGTTATCAGATTATGAGTTTTTAGATGTTATGAATACTGTCAGGTTGTTTCTTGTTGAATCTTGTCTTGTGTCTTGTTGAGTATTGTTAAATCTTGAGTATTGTTAAATCTTGAGTCTTGTTGAATCTTGTCTTGCCCCAACAAATCTTGTCTTAAGAAATGTTGTCCTGCTATGTCTTCTGGAATCGATCCAGACGTGTCATTCTTGTCTTGTTTCGTCTTAAGTTGTCGAATTATGACTTTTCAAATCTTGTAATGAATGTTGTCAGATTGTGTCTTGTTGAATCTTGTCATGTGTATTGTCGAATCTTGTTCAGTCTTGTTGAGTATCGTTGAATGTTGTCGTGTCTTGTTGAATCTTGTCCCTCTTTGTCTAATCTTATGTAATTTTACATGTTTGCAGTTACACAATGCTTTACAGATACAGATGTGCGCTGTTGGCCAATAACTTCTGTTTGTTTTCACTTTTCTTTTTACAGAAATGACGGGCAGATGTGAGCTCAGATATTTAAATCTTCCAACCAAATCATAAATTAAAAGTTGAAATGAAAACCTTGCGTTCGATTTCTTCATCTGATGGACTAGATTTATATAGTGCCTTATCACCACACTGAAGCAGTCCCAAAGCGCTTTACATATCAGCTCATTCACTCTCACATTCACACACCAGTGGGACAGCACTAGTCAACCATTGGGAGCAACTTAGGGTTCCCAAGACACAGTCACATACTGGGATCGAACCCCCAACCTCTCGATCAGAAGATGACCCTCTACCACCTGAGCCACGGTCAATGGTAGTGTGTCCATCCATACATCTCTATCTGTACTCTGGTCACGGGGGCAGCATTCTTACCACGGAAGCCCAGACTCCCCTCTCCCCAGCTCTGTTGTATCTGACTGAGGTTTCTTTTTGCCTCTTTTCTTCTCAATTCCGTTCATTTCTTGCTCAGTTAGATGATTGAGTGTCACATATTGTGCAGCTGTTTATTAAATGAGCCTGTGTAGCATGATGCATCAGCAAATTTAACCCAGAATTGTTTTTCTGGTCAGACTTTATTTGATAAAATTATCTAGATTTATATCATTTATCACCATTTAGAGAAAATATATTGAGATGAGTTTTGGTCCATATCACCAGCCCTAGTAGGAATGTTCACAGCATTTTAATGTTAATAAAGGTCAACCTACCAGATTCTAATCACATAATTGTATTTAGTAAGTGCTTGACAAGTGGGTATTTTAGATTTCTTGTACACCGGTCTTAAAATATAAGGAATACTGGAGCTTGGTTGGGCGGGACGGACGGCTCGTAGTGGGCGCCTGAAAATGTCCCTTATTTTCAAATCCGAAACTTGACAGATATGCTCTGAGCTCATCCAAAGCTGCCACCTACAAGTCACCAGTTGGTCACTACATCATGGTACAAGTTAGATATTCACCGCAGAGCTTCGTCACTCTGTCTCCTAGCAACCACAGTCGAAAAAAGAAACAATTTACGTCTATGAAAGAGACAAAACACAAAATAATCTAGTCGTTATTCCTAAATGAGCAGGAACATTACGCTGGACGGGTTCTGACGTTGCACTTACCTGGAAAGAAGAAACTGCAGCAGGTGCAGCATGAACAGCTGAACAAGGAAGACACCTTAAAACAGGAAGTGTACGCTGCCATGGCAACCAATGGACAACTTTAACCTCCTCAAAGCAGTGAGTTAGTGAAGGAGCGATCACATCCATTTATTGGATTTATTAAGCAGCCCATCACTAGTAATGCTGTTGTACATCATTAGAATTCATGGAGCTGAGAGAGAGACCAGCGGTTAATGATGCTAGCCGCTCACAGCCAAAGGTTAGCGAGTCCACTGCAGTCCGTCATAGAAAATCCAATAATTAAAACATCGTCAACACTGTGCAACGCAACAAAAGCTCCTTTCAAACACCTCTGTGGACCATTTGTGAGAAAAGTAACAAGACGCCAGCGAAGGGTTTGTGTTCAGAACACAAGGCTGACCTAAAGAGACCAGCACTGCTTCACATGATGGGACCAGTTTGTGAAATGGAAAAGGAAACATGTAGGAACGCTGTACACATTGAAGTCCAGTGAAGAGTCATTAACTGGTGTGAATGGAAAAGCTGGGAGGTCCTCAGACTTTAGAGAAGCAGATGAATCCTGGTGACGGCTGTGCGCCCATCTACACGGGTTTGTTCACTTCCTCTCACACTTCGTCACGCGTTCAGAGCGTCTGACGATACTTTGGCCTGACAGACATTTATGAGTGGCAGCTGATTTGGGGGGGTTAGTGTCCTATGTCAAATCCCTGATCATTAACCCAACAATTCACCTTTGAGAAACCGGGGGCTTGTCCTGGTTCAGACTCAAAGCTAGGGCATGTTTGACTTTTTGATTTTGAAAAGAACAAATCTTTCTTTTTTCCCCACACACCGATCACAAGCCAATCAACAGATCATAAAGTCAACGTTGTCATTCGTGGCTTCGTAGTTGTGTAAAAACGTGTGACCTAATTTTCTGTGATCACAAAACACAAAAACGGAAAAAGCAGTCTGAACCGTTTTTATTTTTTAATAATTATTATTCATAGTCAGGCTCCGCCCCCGATATTACGCGGATATATCTCACATGCACATTTAAGGAAGATATCACAATTTACTCGCTATTTTTCCACGGAAAAACCACTGACCGAGTATCTCCAAGTGTAGCGAACGTATGTAACGTGGCGTAATTTCAGCGTAACTCTCCCTGTTTCCATCTGAAGCGTATAAATATTAAAAGTGATAGTTGACTCTATTAACCCTATTTATCATGTTTGGTAGCATTTCAGAAGTCATGTCATCTAAACAGGGAAGGACGATGAAAGGGAAACCAAACGGACGCATTTGACTTGAGGGCGTGGTTCACCTCCCTGTGACACAGCTGACACTCACACACGTCTGTCACGCCAACGTAACACAAACAGGAATACAGGCTCCTCCCCCTCGGTGGGGTTAGTCTTCTGATGGGATGGGAGATAGAAATGTAGTTTTTAGACGTTGTAGTGATACATGCATCCATTATACTGATATACACTTCTTTAAAAAAGTTTTTTTTAAAAAAAGATCATCAACAAAACCAAACAAAAACAAACCAAAGGTATTAGAAATGCAGCTATACAGAGTCTTGTACTATTCCAGGGGGCGAGGTGGAGAGTCCGCTCTGATGTCCGGGTGCTATCCAGTCGAGGAGGAAGATGAGTGGGTTAGTTACTGCAGCAGGGGCGGCTGCTGGGCTGAGCCGTCTCCGTCAGGTCCACCCCTCGGTTCCTCCCCCCGCTGCCACCGGCCGGCTGAGGCTCGTTCTTGGGGAGTTTCTTTGCTGCAGCGAGAAGAAAACAGAACGAGGAGATGTTTCAGAAGCTCCTGAATGGGCTTGGACATTAAAGAGGACTTCTGGGTTTTTATTTTATTGTTGTGGTCTAATCTAAATTAGGAAACAATAAAAGAACAGATGAACACTTAATCATACTGGGCGGGACCACAAACATGTGATTGTATCTGATCTGAGGGTCACGTGATCAACGGTCCATTAATATTGTGATTTTTTCCCCTTTTTGTTTTGTATACATTTGTGTCCGTTTTGTGTATTATTCTTCTCGTTTGTGTGTTTTGAAGTCATTTTTCGCGTTTTTGTACATTTTTCTGCTCTTTAGTCCATTTTTGATGTCATATTGTGCGTTTGTGTTGTAATTTCCTTCTCATTTTATATTTCTGTCATTTTGTGCATTTTTAGAGTCATTTTGTGTAATTTTCTTCTCATTTGTGCATTTTTGGTGTCTTACGTCTTTTGGTTGTGATTTTGTGTTTTTTGTCATTTTGTTGATTTATCTGTGTTTCTGGTTTTATTTTGTGCGTTTACTTCTGGGGTCACATAAAATTGGAGACACTGGGCCACCAGTTGGCCGTGTCTAATTAAAGTATCAGTATGTCCTTTCTGCGTTTGTTGCATGTTTTTTAGGCATGTTGTGTAACCTTTAAAGTTGAACAAACAGAGCTCCCTAAACACTGTATTCTCTCACTATAAGTTGCACTGGTATAGGTCACATGCCCAAATGTTAGACTGTTTGCAAAAGAAGGTGCAGTTCAGTTTTTAGTCACTAGATGGTGCTGTCTGCTGACAGAATTCACAGATATGTTGCACTGGTTTATGGGTAATTAATAGGATACTTCGGGGACTTGTCCCTGGGTACTGTATAAACACGCCTTGTTGAAATAGTAACCTGGGTCCTTCAGGCATGTAATCAAAGCTCAACCTCTTTTTCTGATGATGATGATGATGTTCCAGTGAGGAAGAAAATGGTGTCTTGATCCCCCAGCTTAAGGCTGATCCCAATAGACAAACTGGATTTTCCATCTACTCTTTAGAAACATGCTAAAACATGAACACAATGATATTCATAAGTTCAGTGCAGTAGTTCCACCTCCAGCCCATGATCACTGGAAAGTCTTTCATATCACGGATCACTTAGGAAACATTTATTATTTCACCTCAGGTCTGTGAGAACAAATGTTTTAAACCAGGGGTTCTCCACTGGTCTCACCCTGGGACCCACATTTTGCCACTGTCATCACGACACTTTTTTTTTTTTTTTTTTTTTTTTTTTTTTAGAATTTAACTAACTAAATTTAGTTTTTCAAAAATAGCTGTTGGAAACACAATCTTTTAAAACATAAATCTATTTATTTTCCTGTGCAACATACATTTCACAACATGCCTGTTCCAATGAAAAGTTACTTTCAAAATAAAAGACAAGTCCAACATGAGAGACATTAAGTATTTATTCGTTTTTGACCAGCTGTCCTTGACCCACCCAGTGCAGGTCCGCGACCCACTTTTGGGTCCTGACCAACCAGTTGAGAATTGCTGTTTTAAACTACAAAACATAAAAAATGTCCAAATAATAGAAACCTTATGTGGAGGATAAATCTGAAACCTGGGAAACACAAAACATTGGATGAGATTAAGCACTGTATGTAAACTATTATTTTATTGAACGTATTGCTGCCGGTAGATTAATAGTGCAGTGCCACACTCACCACAGCTCAGCCTAAAAGGTATTTTAATGACGTGACTCAAGCCGTTATCGCAGTTTTACAGGCTTTAATGGAGGTCGTAGTAACACGGCAACAATAAACAATCAAACACAAAGAACCGTCTTACACCGTCATACACTCACACTACCGTGGGAACAGAATTGTTCACTCTTTTCCTTGCTTACGCCCGCCCTTTCCTCAGCCTCCCAGCCAATCACCACTCAGAACACATGTAAACAAAGACACACATTGGCAGAGAAAGCTGTACGTAGCCATGATGCCTTCACGGCCATGGGAAATCTCAGCATCAGTTAACCACTGAATACACACAAGTGGAACATAACCAGAACATAGAACCCAGTCCGTTACAGAACGCAGACCAGACCGGACGGAACCATGCGTGGAGCACAGACCAGACTGAAGAACCAATCATATTTGTTCCTTGTGAACCAGCAGCAAGTGAGGAATGAGCAAAATCAGCAAATAATATTCAGTGAATGTGAACGCTGAACAACTAAACGCAACACAACGCCGTCAATATCTCGTCCCACTACTTTCAGAAATGATATCACAACAATACAGAAGTGTTTTTGTGTTTGTTGACGTCTATAGACGTCATTTGTGTTTTTCGGCTGGGGTTGCTAGGAGACAGTGTGACGAAGCTCTCCGGTGAGTATCTAACTTGTACCATGATGTAGTGACCAACTGGTGACATGTAGGTGGCAGCAGAACACCTTTGGATGAGAGATCACCCGTGATGGGCAGAGCTCAGAGGGAGAGGAAAGGAGTTTACAAGACAGAAAATGGCGCTACGAGAGTTGATGCTGAAGTTCCCACCAGCTCACATTCAACCAGAGCATGTGTGGAACTCAGTGGACTATTGAGAGTGTCGCAATGGTGAGAGAAAACGACCTAAAAAAACGGGGCAAGCGGTGACACTTGGCACGTCCGGGAGAAGGAGAAAGTTGTGTGTGTGGAGAATGACGGGGGAGAGACTTGGAGGAACACCTAAATACATTAAGAAATCCATTCAACTGTGACATAAATAGTAAAATAATAATAATTTTGCCAACAAAAGCCCTGTTTCAGTGTTGTTTTTGTAGTTTTACAGAAGGAAACAATGTTGAGGTGTCACTAAAGCAAAAAAAAGTCACTAATAGATTTTTTCATAAAAACACGTTTTTCTCAGCTTTTTGTCACAAACTGGCAAATTGTGTGAAACTTGCCTCTATTTAACTGCTGATTACAGAAAAACGAAACAAGCTAGGAACACAATTCATTTTTCCTGCTGAAATTAGAGACGTTAATCTTATAGAATTCAGAATGTCATAGTACAAAATCTTCTGTGGGTCTTTAAGAATGAGTCAAAATGCTTTAAAACGGCTGGTACTGAGTGGGTAGAAATTTTGAAAATGGCTGGCACTGTATGAGTTAATGTAATAGAGATTTAAAAAAACAAAACCATAAAGTTCAAATTAAAAGATTTAAAAATGTAAAAAAAAAAGTGAAAAATGAAGCCCGATAGCTGAGCGGGAAAATGAGTTTGTGCCGGGCTCGGGCCAAGAATCTAAACTCTACCCTGCAGACACTGGGATTGTTAGAAAGAGCAGAAGCTAAAGTAGAAAACATCTCTTCCAACATATGAACATTAATGAACAGTCGGCAGCTGTTAAACGACATAACAGCTGAGAAACACTCACCGATGGCCATGAAAATCTCATTCACGTTCACTGAGGTCTTGGCTGATGTCTCCATGAAGAGCAAGCTGTTGTCGTCTGCGTACGACTGTGCGTCCTGTGAGAGGGAAACCAGGAAGAAATGATGAAGAAATCATCTGCAGCTCAGCTCACGTCCAATCAGTTCAAACCTCGTAGTCCAGAGCTCTCTTGTTGGCCAGATCGGCCTTGTTCCCAGCCAGGGCTATTACGATGTTTGGACTGGCCTGCCTCTGAAGCTCTTTCACCCATTTTTTCGCCCGTACGAACGACTCCTGACAAACCAAACGGAGCAGGGAGGGGAACCATCAGATAAACGGAGCAGCTGCAGCAGCGTGTGAACAACAAGCTTTCAGAGATAACAACAAACCACACAATTAAGTACCATTGTTCATCGTTTACAGCAGACATGCACAACTGGCGGTGCGGGGGCCACATGTGGCCCTCTGTCAGATTTTGTGTACCCCGAAAGTAAATGCAAAAAATTACTAAAAACTTTCAAATTCAGAGCAAAATACACAAAAAAACACTAAACTACACAAATAACACACATGACAACAATGAACAAATTGACATAAAACTACACAAAAAACTACAATAACCTATACAAAACACACATTATGACAACAACAATGCACCAAATGACAGAAATACACAAAACTACAGCAAAAACACAAAAAATTAGATGTCGTGACAAAATCTAGAATCAATCGTGATTTTATAATTGACGATTATGAATTGATTCTTAAAGTTCCAAAGATCTTTAATTTACATTTTTCACATTGTAACACAAACCAGACGAGTCATCCTAATTTAAATATTTCCCATGAAAATCGCATCAATAATCTGTAATAGTCAAAAATCGATTTGTATTCAAATCGGAAATCAATAATTGGAATGGAATTGGGAAATTGGACTGATTAAGCACTCTTGACAAGAATATAGCAAAAATAGACAAAAAAAAAAACAACAATATGACAACACAAAATAAAATATACAGTATAGAAAATATCAAAAATATACAAAATTACCCTAAATTGAGAGAAAAATACCCAAAAATCACCAAAATACAAAAAACACATTATGACAACAGTAATGCACAAAATGATAGAAAAAAAAAAACACAAAATTTTATATAAAATAGGAGTCGTAAAAAAATACATCAAGAATCAATCCTGATTATTGATGATTTGAACATTTATTATTTACATTTTCACATTGTAACAAAAACCAGACGAGTCTTAATTTGGATATTTCACTCACACTATACAATATTAAACGTGCTGTGAAAAGTTACATAAAAGAGAAGTCAAATAATTTAGTGGCTGATGTTGAATGAAAGATCAAGAATCAGCAATAATCAAAAATGGCATCGATAATAGTTAATAATCAAAAAATGCTTTGCATTCAAGGAGGATCAATCAAGGAGGATCAATAATTGGAATTCAATCAGGAAATTGGGCTGATTGCCAACAATACAGCAAAAATACACAAAACTACAACACAAAATGAAACCAAAAATACACAAAATTAAAACAAAAATACACAAAATGAAAGAAAACAAATCACAAAATGAATTAAAAAAAAAAAGTGCAGACCAATTGAGAGAAAAATACACAAAAAAACAAACAAACTTGTACAAAAAACACATAATGCACAAAATAATAGAAAAATGCAAAATAACAAAAAAATACACAAAACTACGTATAAATCAGGGGTCGCGGAAATAAATTGAGAATCACTCGTGATTTTATTATTATAATAACATTATTATTCATTGTTGATAATTATGAATCATTCTTAAATTTCCAAAGATCCAGAAAAAACACAATATAACAAAATGAGAATATACAAAATGAAAACAAAAATACACAAAACAAAAAAATATGCAAAATCACAAAATTAATCCAAAAACATAAAGAGAGACAGATATAATGACTCCAAAAAACACACACAAACACCTTGTTGTTTCCGGTGTTAATGCTCTGATAGTTCATTATTCTAATGCTAACATGCGTGTGTGTGGCCCCACCCACCCTATGAGTGAACAGGTTGTGGTATGGCGCACAGTCCCTACCTTGTTGGTGATGTCGTAGACCACAATGGCGGCCTGCGCCCCTCTGTAGTACATGGGGGCCAGGCTGTGGTAGCGCTCCTGACCGGCCGTGTCCCAGATTTCAAACTTGACTGTTGTGTCGTCCAAACATAGCGTCTGAGTCAGAAAGGCAGCTGCACCAGGACAAAGCACAACAGCCAGAGGCAGTGAGAGCGACGCCAAGACAGAGCGGATTAACACGTGCACGTAACGCCAAACGCCTGAACCAAACGCTTCTCTGGCTGTATTTCTATAACTGTTTTTCCCAAAATAAAAGCAATATTTCAAAAGTTTCCACAAAGTGTAATTGTGCTTGGAAAGTGTTTCCATTGAAGGTTGTTTTGGTAACTATAACTATGGTGAAATCTCATCCTGCCGCTGCGAGACTTCAGTACCTCCTTAGAACACTCTGCATTCCTTTGTCGTTTCATGTATAATGTGGCACTAATCATTTATAAAGGGGCAGTATTATGAAAAAAACACTTTATATATATATATATATATATATATATAACATCCCTTTAACCTCATTCAGAGGGTCACAGTTGAAAATGTTCTGTTTCCTCTCTCCCTTGTTATTCCACATTTTGTGAAAAGTCAGCTTTAAATGGGAGAGATCGATTTTTCTCATGTTGTGACGTCACATCGTGGAAACTCCTCCTCCTGACAATCCTGGCTCCTCCTACTCTATAAGAACGTGATCTCCTCCCTCTCAAACACCTCACAGGTAAAACAAACACTGCGGTTTAATATAGAATATATATTATCCCTTATTGTCATATATGTAAAGCTACATACATGAAATGTCTTCTCTGTATTTAACCCCTCCCTGAGGAGCAGCCGCGGTGTAGAACCCATGGAGAAGTTAGAGTTAATATAAGGGACTGATCAACATCCCACAGTGATGGACCAGGGAGATTAGAACCAGTGACCGTATGACTATAAGCCTGCTCCCTTAACCACTAGTCCCTTTATCTACAGATAATATACGTTCGGTTAATAGACAAATCAGTATATAGATAATTTGAAGCGCAGCATGAGCGCTCACAATCAGTTTCATTTTTAGTAGACGTTATACCGCCTTTGACATGATCTGACGTGTTTGTGACCCAATGCGAGGCAGCAGTCGGACAAAATAAATGATTGTCACCTTAAATGTCCCATATCATGCTATTTTTCACCCATCTTCATTTGTTCTAAGAACCCCAACAACATAGTATTTGAGGTTTATTTTTTCCAGAGTTTTAGTCTCTGAAATGTCACTTTCAGAATCAGAATCAGAATCAACTTTATTGGCCAGGGGTGTATGAATACACACGAGGAATTTCTTTTGGTGACCTGTGCTCTCTCAGGTAGTTTAACATTAAATAATAACAATCAACTAGAATAAAGAAAAATAAATAAAATAAAGAAAAAAAAATTAAAAAAAAGAAGTATCAACATAAATATAAGAGTAGTTAGACTAATATGTGCAAACTAAATAAAACTAACAAGATAATAATAATAGTAATAATAATAATAATAATAATAATAATAATGAAATAAAATAAAAATACAATAATAATAATAAGATAATAGTGCAGTAGTACATTGATGAGTAGTGCAGGTGAACATTTAAATGAAAAAATTATGTCCATGAACATTTCGCAGTGACAGGTTGTTCCAGGGTTGATATGTTTAGTTCCAGGTTATTTCACAGTAACAGAAACAGGTTTGACACTCTTTGACTGTATAGTGTTGATCAGAGTGACAGCCTGAGCAGTTCTAAAAACAGGCTGTTTTGGGGCCTACTTATGTATATTTATGCCTAGGTGTGTCTGTAGACGCTGACATCATGCCTCGCTCTAACGAGGCAGAGCAGTTATCACTAAAGCGATTTTCTTTTGTGATCCACACACTGTTATTGTTTTCAGCCAAAAAACTGCACATTACAGTAAAACAGATAAAGTGGCTATTGTGATTGTGAGTCTATCGCAGCGCTTCAGGCGGTGTGTTTATCACAGCAGCAGCAGAGTCATTCAACTGCTTCAAACACCGGAGGGTTAAGCTGCAGCCAGCCCCATATTGCCAGGCGTTTTACATGATTTTCACTGATTTTTTAAGACCCACAGAACATTTTGTACTATGACAATCTGAAATCTGAAATCAGATTCTGAAAGATTAGACTCTCGTTTCATCAGAAAAAATTAATTTTGTTTCTAGTTTGTTTCGTTCTTCTATAATCTGCAGTTGAATAGAGGCAAGTTTAACACAAATTGCCAGTTTGTGACAGAAAGCTGAGAAAAACATATTTTTCTGAAAAAATCTATTAGTGACTTTGAAGCATTTTTGCTTTGCTTCAGGGACACCTTAACATTGGTTTCCTTCTATAAAACTACAAAAACAAAACTGAGACCGGACATTGTAATTATTTTGCTATCTGGGTCAGAGTTTAATTCTTACTGTATTTAGGCGTTCCTCCAAGTCTCTCCCCCCGTCATTCTCCACACACGCAACTTCCTCCTCCTCCCGGACATGCCGACTGTCAAAGCTTGATCGTTTTCTCTCACCATCGCGACACTCATTAATCCACTTAATTCCATACATGCTCTGGTCGAGTATGAGCTGATATGTGCTGCTGGGAGCTTCAGCACCAACTCTCGTAGCGCCATTTTCTGTTTTGCAAACTCTTTTTTCTCTCCCTCTGAGCTCTGCCCAACATGGGTGATCTTTCATCCAAAGGTGCGCTACTGCCACCTACATAGCACCAGTAGTCACTACATCATGATACAAGTTAGATATCCAGAGGAAAGCTTCGTCACACTGTCTCCTATCAATCTCAGCCGAAAAACACAATTAACATCTAAAGACGTCTTTGGCCATCAATCAGTTACCTAAAGGAATGGTGCATTTAGGGTGATAGTCATTTGTTTTCACAATAGCCTCTTAAATATCCATATGTTTTACTGTAATGTGCAGTTTTCTGGCTGAAAACAAAAACAAGTGTGTGGATAGCAAAAAACAATAGCTATTGTGATCAGCTGTGGTTTAGAGTCTGCGTCTACAGACACACCCATGCATGAAGACTCAGTTTTTAGAAACGTCATAAAAGTGACTTTTCAGAGGCTAAAACTCTGGAAAACAGGCGAGTTTGGGAAAATAATACTATGTTGTTGGGGTTCTTAGAACAAATGGAGATGTGCGAAAAATAGCATAATACTGGATCTTCAAGTCTAATGCTAAGAAATGTCTGGGTCTCCTCTTATGTTTACAAATACCGCACCATCTTTTATCAGAGAAAAGTGGTCATGGTACCAGGTACCAGGGTTAGGGTCAATTACATTTTTAAATTACAATTACATCTTTAATTAACCATGTTCAATATTGACTTCATTACATTTATGGTGACCAGCATTTTTTCCAATTACAATTAAAAATTACAGTTATTTTACCCCTGAAATCAAGTACATTCTCAATTACTAAAGTTAAATTGCAATTAATCACAATTACTGCGCCTAATAAATAAGCCCATAAAATGTGATCTTCCTCTTGTGTTAGCATCTCTCATAATAATGGGTTTGACCCATGTCTTAAATCAGCTTTAAAATACACTAAAAATATTATCTATCATCTAGTTTGTTTGTCATCTCTTGGTTACCTCGTTAGGCTTCCTAATCAATGAGAATATTTGTATTAATATCAGTGGTGTGGGTGTCTGAGCCTTTTTCCTGTCAGTATAGCCCTAGATTTATATATATTTTTTTTTAAATGGTAAAAAGAACCTCAGGATTCACTGACAGGTGGTGGGAGAACTTGATATGAAACATATTTTTAACTGTCAATTACGTACGTGTAAGCCATAGAACTGCAACAGGGATCCCCAGGTTTGCATTTAATTACATTATGACAGTTTTTATAGAATTTCCATGACCATTACAATTACAAAGACAATTATCTTTTCAATTAATTTTTAGTTATAACAGCAACAGATTTTGTCAATTACAATTATTATTACGTCATAACTGTAAATTATAATTTATCTTTTATGCGATTACAATTATAACTGACCCCAACCCTGCCAGCTACGTCATGTCCTGACGTGTAATCGCTAGTCAAGTGTTCCCATTGCGCTTTCGCGATACATTTAAATATGGAAACGTCTGAAAAACCTCCTCATGAAAAAGTCAAAACGTTTTTGTGATATTTGAGTGTTTTTTAAATTCAGGTGTTTCCATTTCCAGTTTTTTTTTAACCATTTAGATTATGCACATTTCCAAGTGCAATGGAAATACAGCTAGATAGACAAAATTAAATTAATTGCACGTGGGAATAAGTTTGTCTTTGGGATTCCAAGTAAAGCACAGATTACATCCAGGGTTCTCGCCAGCACTGTTGAGCGTAGGGCCCACCTCCCCTACGGAGCAATGGCGTCCCCTACGCTCCATTTTCAGCAACGTAGGGGGGATTTTCTGTTGTTTTTCCTTTTTTTTTTTTTTTTAAATCGGTACCGTGGTAATAATTGTTGTACACAAAAGAGACTTCCAGGCGTTCACGGGTAGGGCTGCTCAATTAATCAAAATTTGATTACAATTTTGATTATTACACCCAACGATTTTAAAAATACCATAATAAAAAAAAAAAAGATTATAAAAAAATGTTTCAAAAAAAGTTTTTTTTAACATGTTTTATTCGCGAAATAAAACAAACACACTATTTCAGACATCTACAAATAATAAAGCTTGGCACACACACGTTATTATTACTAACTTTGAGTTGTTTAATCCATGCACATGCAAGCTCCTCCCCTCCGCCCCGCCCCTCTCAAAGCCAAAACTAGCCTGCAGGCCAACACAAGGAAAGTTGTTGCTAGTGGTCTTGAAACATTGCAGGAGAAATGCAGCAAAACACTTGGTAAACAAGCAAGGCAAGTCAAATTCTCTTCAATGAATAACCCAGAAACTCGTACATCAGCCTATTTAAGACAGGCAATCTGCTCGGATGCTCCCGTCTATACCCGTGGACCCCTGCAGCCACCTAGCTGCCCCCGATACTGCCTGTGTGCAATATAAACAATGTAGCTTCAACCAGACGTAGCGTGTAGCTGCTCGTCATGTTAACAGCTCACAATGGATCATTCTAGATCCAAGTGCATGGATGTGAACCGTGTTTGGGCTTAAAGAGACATAGGCTTCATTCTAGTCAAACGAGTTTGGGCTGCGTCTTCTTTTTTCGGCCCGATTAAAGCTGTACTCTGTGTGTGCACATGCATGCGTCCTCCGCTTGTGTGTGTGTGTGTGTGTGTGTGTGTGTGTGTGTTCTAATTTAACTTCAGGTCAAACTTATTAATTCATTTAAATTTGAAAAGCATGTCTTGGAATCAATCTTTTGAATAAAATGTTATTTATTGTCTTTACAGTGTGTGTAAGTATATTAGTGGAGGATCTATACCAAGCATGAGTAACTATAACTACCTTCATCATCACCATCACCAATTCAACAAATAACTTTTAGCTTTAAAGTAAAGCTGGAACAAAGTTAAGAAAAAAAAAAAAACCAATAAAACAAACTTTAGCTTTACGTCACTAAATTTGGCCCTTAGGTAGTTATACATTTCAAAATGTTCTGTGCCGATATTTGATCGTTTATGGTTTATCCGATCGTAAGAATTTGTCATCCCTCGATATAAACAATAAATTCCCATGTCAAAAATTAGCGAGGGCCTCGGGCCGTTTGTCCCTCAATTTAGCCAAGAATTGGTGCGTTCCACGGACCAAAACTGCCCGTTTGTTGTCACCAACTTATTATTCTCTGGAGCAGAACGTTTTTTATGGAAGCTCTGCACCGGCCAACACACACACCAAGGTCTGTGTGTGTGTGTGTTTGTCACGGCTACCTAAAGCTACTATGCTGCGATACATCATGGACCGCTACTTGGTTAAAACCAGACAACCATCCAACAAAGTGAACCGATTCAAGGTCCTCCGTCAGATCCACCCAAAGTTCCACAAACACAGGGACAGAGATGAACCTGTAGCAATGATTATGAACTGAAAACTCAACTAAAGCTAACTATGCTAAGCTAACACACCGATACACAGACTGGGCTAAGAGCTAATGCTAACCTCTCCATATAAGGAATAATAAGACGTCTTACTGTCACAGAGAGCCATCGACTTGTTTATGGACAGATTTAACACTTGTATGGAAGAATAAAAGATAACATGAAACACGTTGTGTGAAATAAATATTAGCATAATCACTAACGTCACTATTCATTCATCACAATTTGTGAAACACAATATTTTTTAATTATATTTCATCAGCAGTAAAAACACGACTGAACTTATTTGTGCTCATGTGTTTTTTTAAACAATTTTATATCAAGTGAGGAAATAAATGAATTACTTACAATAACACTAATAGTGATCCACATGCAAATATAGTTCATAAAATATCAGCTCATGAGGTGCTTGAGTCAGCAGTTATTGTAGCCTTTTTAAATGTGTCTAGTGTTGATGTGTTCACATTTATTAGTTTGTAAGGAACCTGTTATTTTTTATTTATTTATTTTTTATAGTTTTTATTTATTGTGATTTTTATCGTTATCGGGATAAATACTAGAAATTATCGGGACACATTTTTTTGTCAATATCGCCCATCCCTAGTCCCTATACTGTGAAAAATTCCTGGTTAGAACCCAGAGATCCCTGGAAGTTTGAGTTAAAGACCAGGAACTCTCTTCTAATGATTCACTCAGCTAAATTTGAGGGATTTTAATCAGGAAACCACAAAATGTGACTGAGCTCCATCTTGACATTTACAAGAAGAAGCTCTGTCCTCTGAGTGAATGCTTCCTGCTGTGGCTGTGCTAAGAAACGAAGAACAGAAGAGAAAAGTCTTACCTCCGATTGTGCTTTCTTGGAACTCATGAAACTGACCCTTGACAAAGCGAAGTACGAGGCTGGACTTCCCCACTGCCGACTCCCCTAAAAGCACCAGTTTAAACTGGCAGATCTTGTTGCCAGCGTTGGGCCCGTTGGGTCGAGTGGCTCCGCCTCTGTTTGCCATGTCGCACTGTGCGGTCTCTTCCCCTGGAGGTAGCTGGACTCCGAATAAATGTCACAAACAACCTAAAACAACATAGAGTCAGTCAGTAATCTGCACTTTCAGTGTGTAGAATTAAAAACTGCTCTTCTGGATAAGTAGGTCCAGAGTCACATTTAATTAGTAGAAGCAACAAATGAACTTTATTGTCTTCCACAGTACAGGTCTTTATCAACCAAACCGTCATTTCTTGGCTATAAAACACACTGTTTTATTGGCCGCATTATAATAATTTAGCAATTTTCTAAAAAAAATCAACAAATGCTGCAGCCTAACAAAGGCCACACCCTATTGGCTGATGATGGTGCCCTTCAGACAATCAGAACAGGCAGGTAGGCGGGATGCTGTACTCAAGTTAGGTTTCACGGAAATGTCCGTGTTTCAACTGATAAGTTTCCTTTACTACATAAAGTCTCCTCCTCACTGCTCCACGTCTACATATTAGTACATTTACGGCTTTTTATGGTCACTTTTTACTGGAACCAGACTGATACACCGCTTTGTCCGCTTTTCTTACCATTAACTACAGCGGAGCGATCACAGCGAGTCAGACTCTGAGTCAGAATACGGACGTGATCGCTTCTGAACAAATCCAACGTGGTGATTTGGCAACTTTATGCTGTTATGTTACTATTATAAACTGACTGACTTTTACTGTAGATGGAGCAGAGATCAGAACAGCCTGTATACAGCCTGTATCCAGGATGTTCTGATCTCTGCTCCATCTGTCCATCCTCCTTACAGAAGCATCTCCATCAGCCTCAGAGTCCAGAGCACCGATCAATCCTGAACAAACCTAACGCGGTGATTTAACAACTTTATGCTGTTCATTCTTCTATTACAAAATGGCTGACTTTTACTGCATCCACGCTGCTGCTGCGGGCGCTCTCTCTCTCTGACAACATTTCTTTGAGTCGTTGCTATGACGAAGCAGTGTGCATCATGACAAAATGAGTGATCAGAATGATTTAGTGCGAGCAACAATTTAATGTTAATGTCATTGTTCCACCTGGTCTAATGTGACGGAGCTCAATTTTGTGGTGGCATGAAGCTTATAAAACCGGAAAAAATTCACAATTTAGCCGCATCATTGTTTAAGCCGCAGGGTTCAAAGCGTGAGAAAAAAGTAGGGGCTTATAGTCCGGAAGTTACGGTAGGTTACAATATTCAAACAATTAGTCCCAATTATTAGTACCTCTCAGATCTTGACTTAAATTAATTTTGCAATCTTTTTCTTTTTATTATTATTATTAATGATTCCAATTTAAATTGCAGGAATTTTGTACAATAATTTAAGGGTTTTAGAATAAGTAGTAGTTCTTGGTATTATAAATTACTGCAATAATGTAAAGATTTACAAAGAAAGATTGTGACCCTCCTCAGTCCTCATATATTGGGGAGTTTCCGTGATTTTGTGAATTTGAAGGTCCTGAGATATCTGGAAATTAATAACATCGGGATTTATTAAAGATCCTTTTTTTTGAGTGTGAAAATTTTAGGGTTAGGGTAGAATGATGTGGCGGGCCACGTCAGGCTCGCGGGCCTCGACTTTGACATGTAGTTTGAAGGGAGCTTGAAGTCTGACAACCTGGCCGTGCATACACTGCTCTCCCTTATTTTCCCAGATGTTTATGGTCGTGTGTGTAAATGTGTTATAGACAGGACACAACACATTATTGTGTATATATGAGAAACACAGAATGTACACAGTGTTGCTACGTCTCTCACTAAGCATCTGATTCTATACTTTACAAGCAATGCCCATTTAAAACATGCAACAACAACAATTCCAACAGACACTGAACTCACCGCAGCTGCACATTGTCAAAGTGGTTAAAAATGTGTTTTAATCTCCAAGACACAAAGTTAACAAGAAAAACAGTTGGTTTTCCACTTCTTACTAACAACTAAGCACCTTTTACTGTACTTTATTTTGACATGTGCCTGGCATGGATAAGACTGAAATATCTTACATTTGATTATAAAGAAGTCAGTCAAATCCCTTAAAATCCTCTTTGATGCAACAATTGTTCATTCATGTCTGAGAGTAAAAATAACTTTGGGTTAACAAACCTTTACTAGTCTAAGAGTTAACCAACCATAACCTGAGGATCATTGTTCACCGTCTCCAGGTAAATACTGAACATGCCTGTAAGAATAACTCTTTGTGTGACAGTTATGTGGGCATTGGACAGACGATTTAAATCTGATTAGGAAACGAGTCTTCAGTAATAGAAGGTTTACAACCACAGATTTGAATTCTATCAACAGGTAAAATATTAAAAAATAAAAAAGCGACCCAAACACCTAAACAACAACAAAGTGTGATTGTTTACACTTTTCAGTACATGTGTTTCCATTCCAAAAATAATGACTCGCAGCTTCGTGGAAATCGCGTTACGACACAGAGATCAGCACAAATACCGTGTTTATGTTGTTGCCACTGTCTTAGCAGTGTTAGCAACGCAGCTAGCATCTACATTCCAAATCTATGGCTCAAACTAGATGCAGCTCAGCTTAAATAAAGCCCTAGTTCGTGAATGTCACAACAAGACTGGGCTGGAAAGTCTTCTTTTAATACATAATGCGACAATAATGACACATTGGAGAAAGCTAAAGTTCAAAAGAAGAGGCTTTGGGTGTGTACAGAGGGTGACAGATAGCTCGCCAGCTAGCTCGCGTTAGCAACCCGACGACAAACTGAACCACCTGATCATCACAGCTCGGTTTAGGGTTACAACTGTATCTGTAATCATGTGTGGATATAAAGTACGGATGGGCAATTCGTGATACATTAACAAAACATGTGTTTATGATGTGAGCTAGCATGCTAGCGCTCAGGGCTAATGTTGTTTAGCAACGTCGGGAGGGGCCCTTCGGTTAGCATTCGGTGGCTAACGCCAGCTACTTACCCACCAAAGAGAAGAAGCTGTGTTATGTGGCCGGTTTTAGTAGCACCGCGGTGTCCGATCACAGTGTGCCGAATCCCCGGGCAGCTGCTGTAAGGTCCGAGTTTATAAAACTCCGTGATCTGCCCCTCCGACTTCTTTCAACTTCCCTTTTGGCATCGTACGAACTGAAGCTGATGACAAATCTATGACTGCTACTGTCAGTGAGACGCAGAACAGCGCCTCCTGTGTTCGCCTTTAGTACTGCTGAACTGCACTGTGTTTATCTCTCACACACACGCACACGCACACGCACACGCACACGCGCACACACACACACACACACACACACACACACTATTGTGTTTTTAACTGTTTTGAACAATGTGTGTTAGCATTTGAAAAATGTGCTGTAAAGTGTATTGTTTAGCAGGTGGTGAACTAATTATAATAATTTATAATTAATAATAATAACTAGTGACTGAGGAAGAAGTTCGTGATATTTGATGACTGTGGTCACTGAATAGATTTTGTTTGAAAGCAATAAAAAGTGATTCACAGTTTAGTTCACATGGACGGAGAGTTTTGCAGACTGTGTTCAGAGTTTCAACCAATGATTGTTTGCAATCAGAAAAAAGGAACACAGCTGCTGCCTCCGGGCTTTTATTCTGAAGGCCATTTTTCTCCCTGGGTAATCTGTGCCACCTTTACTCCCGCTAACTGTGCCTCATCTGCTCATTACTGTAAGTAAATATTATATTCATAAATTTAAATGGGCTAAAACAGAACATAAAATTACATTATTTAACACTGAAATAAAGTTTTTGCCCATTTCTTAAACAAACGTTGAAAAACTTTGCTCATTCTGTCTAAACTCTAAACACAAGCAAGTAAGACAACACTGGAAAATAAAGCATTCACATCTATGTCAAATGTGGACTCTGCTATCCAGTGTCGATGTCATGGGGGGGCATTCGCGGGCAGTGCCCCCCCAGCTAACATACTGTACCCCCCACTCTTCCCACTACAGGGGAGCTTTTTATTCATTAAAGATATCTGATTGGCTATCAACTGACTGTGTCCATTCACTGACAGTGGACGGGAGTCTGCTCCATAGATATAATATACTGTGGTGTAATTGTTTAACGTTTGTGCTATTGAACGTACCCTAGAGCTGTTGTTAGGATCAGCCAATAGAATGTGTATATGTCTATGGCCTGCTCTGTTGATTCACGTGACGTCACTCACATTACTGTATCGCGACAAAGCGAGAGCGTTAAATTCAGATGGAGGGCAGGAAGTGATGCCTGAGAATCTTTCGTCTGAAATCATTAAAATGCCCATATTTTGTGTAATTTACGGATGCTCCAATCGTTCTAACCGAGAAAAGGAAAATATATTTTATAGAGTACCGATGATTGTCATTCACAAAGGTGAGAAATGTAAAAAGCTCACAGGACAACGCCGTAAAAAGTGGATTTTAAACCTACATCTGTGGTCGGGAGGAGCAGAGTCTGCTGATGCTGTAGCGACCACTTCATAAGGTTTGTTAGCGAGCTAACTTTGTTTATGTGGCTGTGTTTATATAGCATTAGGAATCCGTGTACCCTTCGTTCTTTGGTTATTCTGTTTTAAAACCAAATCAAAATAACAAATAAACAATGTGGTTATTTTGTTTTTATGATTTAAAACCAAAACAGAAATGCAGAAAAAACAAAAACCAGATAAACAGCATTTTTTTTTTTACTTGTTCTGTTTGTGTGATATTTATGGTGAAATTAGAGCAAGAACTGAAATCCGCTGCACCACGTTTCCCTCCACAGGTCCTGGACCAGGTCTCCTCACACAATAGAACTGTTTAGGATTTATTTCAGCAGTTTTCTGGTCCTGCTCATGTTTTCATTCAGTCTGTGGATGTTTTAGCTCGTAAAAAGCTGCTCACGCTGTAGTTTTGTTTTGCTGTGTTACGATCCAAATAGTATCTAAATAAACTGGTGACTGACTATTAACTGTGAGGCTGGTGTGAGGAACAATAGATGTTAGAACTTCTACCATTTCACACTTTTGCAAAAAAAAAGTTACAGCTTTTTTTAGGGTAGAAAAAAAAAATATTTTGCACGTTATAAATAACGCTAACAGCAACCGTCAACACACACGGAAGTTGATCATAAGAAACGAGGAGCACCAGTAGATTTATTACACCACCTCTGGTTCCACATGTGCATGTTTTACGTAACATCCATTTTTTTTTTTTTTTTAAATTTATTTATGTATTAATAACGTTTCAATTCACCAGTGACCGGGAGCAAAAGATGCTACTCAGAACTGCCTTGGCTGTTTTTCACAGAAGGAAAGTTTTCACATCAACTAAAAAATGAAATACTCAATTCAAACTAAATACAGTAATGTATTTACAGTACAGTAAATTCAGTTAAAGCAGAAATAAAACAAGAAACGTGTGCGTATGGGCTTATGGATCCATCCGTCTGTTGGAGTCTGGTCACAGGATCTCATCAACATCACAAGCAATGTCTTCTCTCACTAAGCACTGGTAAAATATCCACTGCCTGCAGAAGAGGCATATGATTGGGGGTCATGTACACCATCTCCAAGCAGAGTCCTCTATAGAATTCAGAAATGACGAGTAACAGGGCTGAGTACACAACTTCTAATGGATCATGGTTGGTGAACCAGTTGTGGACCAGAGCAGCCTGATGGAAACCATCATTATCCCAGACCAGAGGCGTTGCAACAGGGTAGGGCAACACAGGCAATTGCCTAGGGCCCCAAGATGAAGGGGGCCCCAAGGGATGACTGTTAGTCAATTTCAATGACAAAATAATGAAACTGCTTTGAGACGCTGCAGCGACAGAGCATCAAAAATCCCCTGCACGGGACCCTTTCTGAGTAGTCACTGGTTAGTTGCTAGTAGGGCCCCTGACAGACGGCAGATATCAGTGACAACTTGAAACCCCCCAGACACATTACAGTGATATGTCGGGAACCTCCCTAATGGGGCCCCACTACTACCAGTCCCTGCATCAACGTGCTGATGTTATCAAACACACACAGATATAATGAAGCAGACATATCCCTCAGGGCTCATGAAAAGAAGAAAAAAACAAGAAGAGGATGGACATAAAAACATGATAGTGGTAAGTGAGAATGTGTAAACTATGTGTGTTACATTATAAAAAAGTTTGTCCCAGTTAGTCCCAGTCACTTTGTCCTAAACTCCCAGTCATCCACCAGCACCAGAAGAGTTAACTGTACATTTAAGTCTATGTAAAGTGAATTTAGCCATTTATTTCTAAACACAATCATAAAGTATGTTTATATGTATTTATTAATCATTCAAATTTGACAGTGTGGTTAACAACACGCTTCTGTGTTATGACAAACTTAGAGCAAATATTTATTCTTACTTTACACCAATTTTAACAGCTTTATGTTAAGAAGTATTCCAGCTTTGCTTACATATCATAAGTCTTGTTGCTAATGACTGTGTACATACTGTACATTCATAGACACACAATAAGTTAGTCCTTTGCTGCTAATGATATTTTCTCCCAGAATAAAGTGTTTGTTGATATTGTTGTCAAATGATAAAACTGATACATCCATAAATGTTCTCCTACAGCCTAAATGTTACATTAAATAAAATGTTAACATGAAGCATTAAAGTTGTTACTGTTTGTTAATGTTCATTAATTATTCCATACATACTGTATCTCTTATGTTTAGTGTTTGTGTAGCATGTACATTTCTTTACTTTACTTTATGTAAACCAACCTAATACATTGTGTTCTTTTCCTTTTTCTTCCTCGAAGTGTTTTGTTGAAGTTTTTTGTACGACCACCACCACAACAACACCAACACCATCAGCAGCAGCAACAGCAGCAGACCTCTCTATACATGAAAGTAGGAACTTATTTAGTTGAACTTTTTAAAACACATTTTAAAGTTTAAAATATATCATGGGATCTATTTGATTTAATATGATCACACAAATATTTGTCTTAAACAATTGCTTCTTATACTATTTTCTTTCTAACAATATCAACCTCAGATCATGAGGGGGGTCTTGAAGAAGAAGAGTAGGACATGATGGTACCTTCATGCAGCAGCAGCATGGCAGCACAGCATTACATCACCACCTCCTCCCCACCCCATGACACCACATCACCAGAACAGAAGATACTCACATAATAGCAAATCAAATAATATCAGATGATCCTGCACTGTGGCTAAACGCTATCCATGACAAAGATCTGTGTCAAATTGTGAGAAAAGAACCAAATAACAGACATGGACTTCTCCAAAGTTCAGAAAATCCACCTCAGAGATTCATCAAAGAAAATTACAAAAACTATTTTCATGGTTAGTGTACTCTTACTTTCCACTTTAATTCCTTGTTTTTTTTTTTTTGTTTTTTTTTGTTTTGCTTGGTAGCATTTTTATCATACTTAAAAAATATATATATACTGTATATATATAAAGCATTTTCTTTTTTCATTTTGTATATTTTTGTTGTTTCGTGTGTTGTGAGTTATTTTTGTGTGTTTTTGTTGTTGGTAAAGTTGAAAAAGGAGGGGAGGGGGCGTATCCTAGCAACCCAGCCGGGTTCCTGCGCCTTGAACCGGACCGGCGTTGCTTGGCAACGAAACTCCACACACACTCCAAGCATCGGTTTCCCGTTTCATGTGAGTAAGAACTGTGTTAAAGTGTAGCTCTTCTCTAAAGACAGCGAGAGAATGAGAAACGTTTCTAACACTCAGTGTTGTTGCCTTTAGTGAGTTTGAGATGAATATGACCGACATAAGTTCAAACATACCGACGGTAAGTCCGCATTTCACCAACACCAGCCGGTGTTTTAAGTTCACTTAATGAGTTTCTTTTTACATTTTCTGTAATAGGCTGGGAAACTAAAGCCACCAGGCGACAGCGTTCAAACCTGCTTTCAAGAGATGCCAAGTGTAAGTCTTCTTTTTCTGCATATAATTAATAATTTTTTACCATATTATTTTAGTACAGAGATGAACAGCTTTTATCACAGCGGGACCACAACAATGTAATTGTATCTGAGCATTAACACAGGAAACAAAGGGTTTGCATTCTTCTTGTCATTTTGTGTATTTTTGTTGTTTGGTGTGTTTTCGAGTTATTTTATGCATTCTTCTTGTTTTTTTAATATCGTTGTGTACGTCTTTTTTGTGTATTTATCTGTAATTTGTTGTGCTTTTTTGGAGTTATTTTATGTAGTCAGTGGCGATCTGTACGGTCAATATACAATCAATATACCAACATTCTATCCGTACAGCGCCCCTCATTGGCCAGTATAGGTCACGTGACTAAGACTAAACCTAACCGCAAACTTAACCCTAAAACTGGGGGGAGTCGTACAAAATTAAACTGAGGGCCCTATGTGGCCCATGTCTGCTCTAGTATTACCTCTCTCCCTACTGAATAATATTTAAAAAAAAAAAATCATTTTCATTTCAAGTTCATTCAGGAAGTCAGGCTTATGTCACAGATGACAATAACAGTAGTAATGTCATCCTATTACATCCCATTAATCACAGTGTACTTTACAACGGATATAAATACAACATATAGTCATCTAGAATGAAAACTAAAGCCACTGAGAGGTCACTGAAATCCTCATTTCAGATTTTAACTGTTCACTTACCTGATGTCAAACATCGAGAGCACACGTAAGAATGAGACATATTTATATTTGGCAACCAGTTTTTATCCTAGACCACCTGACCAGACTCCAGCATTTTTCACCGTCCTATAAAGGAAAGCCAGAGTTTTCTGCGTTTATTGTCTTTAGGAATTATAAAAAAAACTTTATATCTGAATTATTTTTGTCATATGATGAACAGCCAAACACACGGCAGCTCTTCAGCATGATGAAACCTCTTCTCATCACGTTGTTATACCCCAAACAAATATGGCGACCAGCGTTGCTAGGCACAAACATCACTACTTACCTGGATGCCCGACTTCCTGAATAACGTTTGAAATCTTCCACACACACCCCTAGGCTCCATGGATGTGATAGGTGATGTGTGTGTGTGTGTGTGTGTGTGTGTGTGTGTTCACCTAAATGTGCACTTTGCAGCCCCTGACCCCACCCAGGGTGAGGAAATTCCGTGACAGTCTTCGTCCTGGACCAGGAGCTGTCAGAGTGCAGGTTGGAAAGGCAGATGATCCAGATGTGGCCAGCAGTCTGGTGCACGGGATGGTCACCAAATCCTCCCTCACCGTGAGTATCATGCACCACACATGGATGACATAGCCGTGTTTCTTCTGTGTGAGATGACACCTATTATATTATACAGTATTATAAAATACTCAGCAGCTTTTTTGCGTCTCTACCTTTACGTTTTTTGTGTTTTGCTTTTACCAGGGGGAGAGTTTGCTGAACCCTCCGAGAAGGACATTGTTACAGCAGAAACTAGAGGAACTCAGTGAATCTGTGTATGCCTCACGGAGGAAAGCACCACTGGGCCGCTCAGCGGACCAGCGTACAGACCCCCCCTCCTGGAGTGATGAGAAAACCACGTTTGGAGTGAAAACAGTGAGAGGTATGTGAGGTTTACGCATTTTACTTGTACTTAAATACATTTTTTTATATTTATTTCTGTTTCATGTCTCGTCATAAACTGCTGACCTCAGGTGAGCACATTGAACATAATCCATATGTTCTTAGTCGTCCCATTTCTGATCACCACCTTCTATGGTTTAGCAATACGGAGAATTTATTTATTTTGAATTGAGTTAATCTGTTATTTTATTTAAACAAACCTATTTTATACAAATGCCTTTGTGGAAAATAAGTTTCAATTGTCTGAGATTTGGTCTATTCCTTTTTTAAGTTTATACACGAGATGTTTTGTGAAGGAACCGTGGCAATAATTATTCTTAAAAATGTACATATTACACACATCACATCGGCAAACGGAACAGGCTTCATGGGAGACATGAAGCCAAACTATAATCAAAATAAAAGTGAAAACAGTTCTTATTATGTAGTCAAAAAGAAAGGGTTTTCTTGTGTTTTTTCCCAACAGGCATAAATACGTCACGTTCTCCCCCTGTCCAATCAGAACCCTTCCCAACTAATCAGTCAGACCAACCACACAGACATCACTGGGGGGCGGAGCCACAAGCCGGAAGACCTGAAACACAGACAAGAGTTAAACACAAGAAGCCAAACTCAAACAGAACAAACAAAGACAGAATAACTGAAAGAGGACAACAAGGGCTAAATAGCAAAACTAAACAGAACATGTAACACCAAGCAGAACACTAATTCAGAATAATTTAATTTGAAATAATTAATTCAGAATTGAAAAACATCATGTAAGCGTAGCCATTCTTTCATTGTGTGTTGCTCTGTTTAACAGAGGTTGTTGGATCAACACCCACGCTGTTTTACATGATAAGCTCCATGGCCTGCTCCATGCTGGGTTTGGGGCTGTTTGATCAGTTTGTGAGGGGTCTTCCTTCTACAGCCTGTGAGCTGCAGCATGCTTAAAGTCTTGCTTTCTGCTTCTGGTTGCATCAGGCTTTGCTCGACTGACTTAGAACAAACTACACACAAATTTAATGACTGTTGTCGTCTTTCCTTGGAAGCTGTTCATCAAAGATCTTAGAAGGTAGAGGTAAAAAAAACCTGTACATTACCAATAGAAAATTAACGTGCATCGATTTCAGTCGAACAGCTGATAGTAACACCCAAAACCGCTCATGGAGCACTTGTTTGTAGAAAGATCTCTGATTGGCTAAAAAAAAGGTGCATCATGCTCCTTTTTCTTTAAAGCTTAAGATTCCAAATTCTGTTTTATTTTTTCACAAATTCCGTGTTTTCCACGTTATTTTTTTTAATTTCCTTTTTTTTCTTTTTTTTTTGAAATATTAATAACTTTTTTCAGAAAATATTCGTTTTTAACTCCTGTGAGGAAACAAAATAAATACTAATACAAGAAAAAACAAACATAATTAAACAAAAATGTATGTCAAATATAAAGTAAGATACAATGAAAAGGTAGTTATAAGTTATATGTAGTGACATGGATTATTCTGACTGCTCCTTTTGAATTATTTATGTCATATAAAGATGTGAGAGCAGCATTGTCACATCATTTCCCCACAAAAATCAATGGTTTACTGAATCTGATCAGGTTTATTATCTAAGTTTTGATGAACTTATCCCGATGACATCATTCCAGACCGTAATGATCAAACAAAAATAAATGGCTGTAAGGATGCATGAGTTATTTCACCACTAGGGGGCAGAATATTTGACATTATCAGTAGTTATCATTAACCTACGATGTTTCAGACGCTACAATCTCTGGCATCAATGGTCTCGTCCACAACAGAACAACTTCATCCACAGATCTTCTGTAGCTCTGATGAGATGTTGATCAAACACAGAGGTTTATTCCATAAAGTAGGTTATGTCCAAACTCTGAGTATGTTCAGGCTGAAATGAGGGAAACTCTCAGTATCTCATTCCTAAACGCGAGGTATGTTCGCTGGCAGGTTTTATCAAAGAAACCCTGGGTTTCTACCTGGCTCCGCCCACATGAACACCATTTCTTTACACTTTAATGAACCTTAACACTTTTCTCTGAAACACATTAGTAACATCACACACCACAGACGTGTTCACATCATTAATAATTTTGTTTTATGGTTTTTTTGGGGGGTTTTTTTTGTGCAGATGGTAATTTTCTTTCTAACATTGTAGATGTAGATCATTAAGTGAAAGTCACTGAGAGGTTGATCTGCATTAAAACATTTACTGACGTCTGTAGTAAAGTTCACTGAATAAAAACCTGTGGATAATATAAAGGAGGAGATGATAATTTAAATAAATCCACTTTTAAGACTCGATTGTTGTTCTTTATTGTTATACAGTTAAATCTGTAGATCACATATATATGAAGCTATGATGACGCAGTGAATTGTGATGTCGCTCTTGGAAGCGATGGATCGCGGGTTCGCGTCCCACTTCAGGATGTTGACATGACTCTGGAAACATTATTACATTACACATTACATTTAGTTTTCATTGGTCGATTCTGTGATTCCGTCCACGATTCCGTTAACGTGGCTTTTATAGGGCCCTACATACTCAAGCAAACATTCGCACAGCGGAGTACGCCAGGAGTCCGTGAGGCCAATTAAGTGCAAACCTCAGATTTCACAACCAACCGGGTTAGTTCTCGTACTTGGTTACACACTGAACACTGCTCAGCATTGTATCGAGCCCCATTAAATGTAACAGACCCCTACATTTTACCGCCTAGTGAAACAGAGAAGAGATGAACATGAGCTTAGAGGAGAGACTGGCAGACAAGCTACGAAAGTACAGACACCTCCCAAGAGTACAAGGACTACAGAGAAGCGCTAGGGATTGTGGGAAATGTAGGATTTTAATGAAAACTAGTATGTGGGGGTGCGCTCGACTATTTAACCTCTGAGGGGTGAGGAGTCCGCCCGAGTATGTTTGAGCCTTAGTCTGTCTCACTCAAAGAACGCTCTGACCATGAGACCACATTTAACCTCTGATTGCAGCATAGAGAGATTATATTTTCATCACAGCTTTAAAAGGAGAAAAAATACTGGAATAAATAATATTTTGAATTGTTATGTATTTACTATAAATGACATTACATGTCCTGTGCCTAATTTCTTCCACTCACGTCTGTAATGTTAACATATGTATGAATGTCAGCTTTTTTTCTTTCATCCAGGAGAGGATGTTTGGGGCCTCCTCAGGCCTTCAAAAACAGCTGAGGAGTTAGAAGAAGAAGCTCAAAAGGAACACCAGGCGTACATCCGCAGCCATAACGCCTATTTTGTTGGTAAGAGGAACAGATAAACAGCTTAGGGTTAAACAGGAAACAATGACAGTAGATGAGCAGAAGGCAGCCTTGACACCTCGTGCATGCGTGCTCCAGGTGAACGCGTGGACAGGAAGTATGACTGGACTCACCGCAGTAAGGACAGCAGCTTTGGAATCCACACGCCTCATTACAACGACGGACGCAACCTCTGCAAAACTCTGCAGTGGTTGGGAGACACACGGAAGTAAGTGGTGACGACGGAACAAACAAAAAATACAACATGTTCATTTAGAGCTTAACTGCATTCACAGGTGATGTTATTAAAGGTCAGGATTGTTTCTGTGTGCCAGGTTTTATAAGCCGAGAACCAACTGGAAGAGATCCGGTGATCAGGAAAGGATGGCAGCTCTGCTCGGAAAAGTCAACTCCAGGTTGGTTTATTCCTACCTCATTCCTCATGACACAACAGACCGATGATGGGAGCAACTTCCTGTTTGATTGATATAAAAATGGCGGACGCACACCTGCCATCTGTGTCCGTTGTAGAAAATAAATAAAAACACACAATATGAAAAATACAAAGAACAAGAGCAAAAATAAACAAAAACAAACACACAAAACAAAGTAACAATAGAAATGCACAAATTGACCAAGGACACACACAAATGCATCATGACAATAACATTTCACAGATTGTGTTTTTCTGCTGCACATCAAACACACACAACGCCATCTGTTGGAGACAAATGCACACAACACTTGAAATAAAAATACACAAAACAACAAAAATAAAAAAGGACAACAAAAATACACAAAACAAATTCAACATTACCCAATTCTGCAACAAACACACACAAAACAACATCAAAAACGCACAAAAAATTCCCAAAAAGTACAATACAACGATGGGAACACACAGAGTGATCAAAAATACACAAAACTGCATTGTCAGTACACAAAAAAAAAAATTCATACTTTACTTTTTTTTTTGCTCCATATTGGACACACTTGGCGCCCGCATGCGTCTCCATGTTGTCTGCGTAAAGCTGTGAGTGAAGGCGAAGAAAATGAAGTAGCTTTAAAACTAGAATTAAACACAAAATAAACTTCAAAATAAAATCATATACATAGACACCCTCCAATGTGAAAATCTCAATATATGTATTGATGTATTGCCCTGCAATAAAACAGATGAATTGACCTCTATTTATAACACACAAATAATGACTACATCTTTTATCTGCCTTTCAGAATAAAAGCCCTGGCTATAGGCTCTACACCAGAGATGAGAATGAGTGTATCTGTTTTAAGTTTCACATGATCAACATTCATGTCATATTTTAGAATAATGATCAATCTGAGCATTAAAAGGAAATAACAAACGCTTTCTGTCTTTTAGGAGTCCTTTTGTATAGTTTCTTTTCTTATTGTATGTGTTGTTCCTCCTATTATAGGAAGGAAAAGAAAGACCGTTTGCTCCATCTTCCTCCTGATCACACTTTTGGAGTCGCAGCCCCTTCAGAAGAGTTTGGTATGAATAACGCTTGAGATCTGCAGCCAATCAAACACTACATCTGTGCTGCTTTCCTCACAGGCGTGGGAGAAATCATCCACCGCTCTGAGGCTAGGTGCTACGTGAGAGGCCGAGACGAGCAGCAGAGCCTGGTCAACGCTGCCAGGCACGGCTTAATGAAGGCCAACTTCAACCACTTCCCCTCCCTGCTGAAGGCATTCCAACATTACGACAAGGTCAGACGAGGAGAGTTCACTGCACACACAGTCATCCACTCACATTGAACCATTGTCACATGTAGGAGTAGATCACGCCTCTTTGACCTGTTACTGCACCCCAAACCCACCCCCACGTTCTCCTTTCTGCTCTATGCCAGGGGTTCTCAACCTTGGGGTAACGAGGTACTGGGAGGGGGTCACTAGATGACTTCAAGAAACTACGAATATTTTTTTAAACAATTTGCTCATTTTGACTTTTTTTCTGAAACTGCAACAAATTTGCCATATTTTACCCAATTTTCATCACTTTTTCTTGCGTATTTTTTGTCCTTTTAATGCATTTTTGTTACATTGCTCCCATTTCTGCTACTTCTCCAATAAATTTCAAAATATTTTTGTGGATATTTTTTCACTTTTAAGACGTTTTCAGCACTTATAAACCATTTTCAACACTTTTCTATGAAGGTAGATATGTTCCAAAATGTGATGTGAGCTTGTCTATAAAAGTTTGCAGCTGTAACTTTGTGTAAATATCAGTCTCTAAATTTTTTCCCATCATTTGTGACATTAAATTTATTTCACGTGTGTGGATTTCAAATTTACAATTTGTCATGCCCACAATGTCAGGATGGGGTTTTATTTTGGAGGGCAGGCAGGAGATCTTGGCCTCCCTCCCAGCAGCCTTCTCCTGCTGATTGGTTTCCTGCTGATACTGATTAACTGCTGGGTGTAAATGGGGGGAGGCTTTGCTTCAGGTCAGTGCTGGGACATTACTTTTGTTGCATTCCACTTGTGAACTCGGCTCCGGTTTCATGCCAGTAACTCCTGGATCGACAACAAGTGTTATTCCCCTGCAGTTGGACGTTCTGACCCTCGCTCTGTGTTCTTGGTTTGTGTTTTTGATTACCTCTGCCTCCCTGGGCTGACCATGCCTCAGAAAACAATAAATATTGGAATTATGCACCTGAGCGCTGCCTCCGTCCCTGCATTTGGGTCTGCACCTATACCTGCACATGACACATTTTTTGCCACTTTTTTATCTGTTTTTGTCCACTCTAATTTGCAACTTTTAACCAATTTCAACTATTTTTTTTTCTGATTAAAACAAGGATTTACTGTACATCTTTAAGATGCCTATATACAATGGCCCAAATAATAATACACTTCCTGGATAACAGTGGATATTATTCAGATGAATAAATAAATGTGGTTATCACAGATTCATAGAACAATAGACCATCATTTTACTGACTTTATGGATGGACCCCAAAAATCTCACCCCTTTATTCCCCCTTATAGATGGTCCTGTCTCCACATGACTGTTCTTCAATGTTCATGTCTGTGTTCAACCACCTTCAGCTACAGTGGGCGTCCCTGCTCTCTGGAACCTTTATTATGGGGGTCACAGGTTGAAAAGGTTGAGAACCACTTATACAGATCCGTATACCAGCATTGTGAAGTCATGTGATATGTTTAAAGCTACTGTTATCAGATAAAACATCGCGTATGTCTCACAGATCAATAAATCAAAGATCATTGACTTAGAAAAAGATTGGAATTATTGCTCACAAGCTGTATGAAAAGTTTAGTGCATTGCATTATGGGATGTGGAGTCCAATAGACGGATACATAGAAGTGTTTTTTTTAGCCACGTGCTGGTGGCTGGTGACGTGCTGACGTGGTGACGTATCGATCATTTCCTGTTTACGCTCTACCGCTGCTTGCAGCGCTCTACTACTGTGTTCTGCTAACTCTAATCAAACGTGTTGTCATTGATATTTTAGCCTTGAAAACACTTGTTTTAATTTTTTTACCGTACAGTTAAACGTACGAAGGTTAAGTAAAAAGCAATCTCGCCTCTTATAGGCAGTGTAATCTCCTTTAAACTTCCTTTTGTCCTTAGCTTAGCTTAGCTTAAATTTAGCACCTATGGCTTCTCTCTCCTCCCCTCCGCTCTCCTGCCCGGTGTGTCAGATGTTTAGTTACTCCTCGTCCTCCTTTAGGGACAATGGTAGTTGCATAAAGTGTAGCGTACTGTTAGATATGGTGGCGAGGATCAACAATCTGGAGAAGTGGTTCCGCGCCCCTGATACCAAACCCGAAGCTAGCAAGCAGGACCTAGCTGGTGCGGACGGTGCTAGCTCTAGCTTAGCTTCCCCCCCGGCCAGCAATGAGTGGGTTACTGTCCGTGGTAAGCATAGTCGAAGGTCAAAAAGCCGCTCGGGACACCACCATGTTCACGTCTCAAACAGGTTCTCCCCCCTCCGTGAGGACAACACACTCACCGGGGAACAAACTCTGATAATTGGCGACTCCAGAGTGAGAAACGTGAAGCTAGCGAAGTCAGCGGGCATCGTGAGGTGCATCCCAGGGGCCAGAGCGGGCGACATAGAATCAAATCTAAAGTTGCTGGCAAAGAGTAACCGTAAGTTTGATAGGATAGTCCTCCATGTCGGCACTAATGACTCCCGACGTCGTCAGTCGGAAGCAACCAAAGTGAACATTGAATCAGTTTGTGCTTATGCTAAAACAATGTCGGACTCCGTAATTTTCTCTGGTCCCTTACCAAATCTGACCAGTGATGACATGTATAGCCGCATGTCATCATTTAACCGCTGGCTATCGTGTCCAGAAAACATTCCTCTCTCCTAATCTATCCCAAACCAAAGGCCAGTTACACTTCCTTTGAAAGCCTGGTTCTAAATTTATCTCATACCGAATCAAAAACCTGCCAGCCAGTCTTATTTGCGATAATTTACCGTCCTCCAGGCCCTTATTCTGAATTTCTATCAGAATTCTCTGAGTTTATATCAAACTTAGTCCTCAGTTCTGATAAAATACTGATAGTAGGAGATTTTAATATCCATGTGGACAAAGATAGTGATAGCCTGAGCTCAGCCTTTATGTCCCTAATAGACTCAGTTGGCTTTTTTCAAACTATTAATGAAGCTACTCATCGTTTAAATCATACTCTTGATCTTGTTCTAACATATGGCCTTGATATTAATGAACTAAAAGTCTACCCTGAAAATCCTCTGCTATCAGATCACTTTTTAATATCTTTTAACATTATCCTAGAGGATCTCGCACTGTGCAATAAAATAGTTACGAGTAGAAATCTGTCCAATAGTGCTGTGGCTAAATTTAAAGAGGCCATTCCTGCTGCCTTAAACTCAGTGCACCATCCAATAAATAACTATGATATTAATTATAACCCCTCTCAACTGGATCTGCTTGTCGATAGCTCTGCTAGTCTACTAAAATCCACCTTGGACTCAATTGTCCCATTGAGGGAAAAAAACTATTAAACGTCAGAGGAAAGCTCTGTGGTTTAGCTCTGAAACTCACACACTCAAACAAACAACCCGTAAATTAGAGAGAATGTGGCGCTCCAATAAAACAGAGGAGTCACGAATACTCTGGCAAGAAAGCCATAGTAAATACATGACAGCCTTACGACATAGTCGATCTACATACTATTCCTCACTAATTGAAGAAAATAAAAATAATCCGAGGTACCTTTTCAGCACTGTAGCCAGGCTAACACAAAGTCAGAGCTCTATTGAGCCCATGATTCCTCTAGCCCTCAGCTGTGAGGACTTTATGACATTTTTTAACGATAAAATTCACAAGATTAGAGATAAAATTAGCCACTCCCTGCCTTCACCTGGGCCTGCTGTACCATTAAATGTAAATAGGCCTAACCTAAACTGTTTCACACATATAAGACTTCAGGAACTTAACTCTATTATTTCATCCTCCAAACCATTGACCTGCCTTTCAGATCTGATCCCAACTAAGCTGTTTAAAGAAGTTGTTCCCCTGGTCTGCCCATCTTTGTTGGAGACAATAAATATATCCCTATCAATAGGCTACGTGCCACAGTCCTTTAAAGTAGCTGTAATCAAACCCCTTCTCAAAAAAACCTACTCTTGATTCCAGCACTTTAGCAAACTACAGGCCTATATCTAATCTTCCTTTTATTTCAAAGGTTCTTGAGAAAGTTGTGGCGGCTCAGCTCTGTGACTTCCTTCAAAACAACAGCCTGTTCGAGGACTTCCAGTCAGGTTTTAGAGCTCAACACAGCACAGAGACTGCTTTAGTTAAAGTAACTAATGATCTACTCTGGGCTTCAGATGAAGGACGACTCTCAGTGCTGGTTTTATTAGATCTTAGTGCAGCTTTTGACACTATAGATCACTATATTCTACTAGAGAGATTAGAGGAATTACTTGGAATCACAGGGACTGAACTAAACTGGTTTAAGTCCTACCTATCTGATAGGTACCAGTTTGTACACGTGAATAATAAGTCTTCTGTGTACACTAAAGTAAGCTACGGGGTTCCTCAGGGCTCTGTGCTAGGTCCAATCCTCTTCTGGATCTATATGCTCCCCCTTGGTAATGTTATGAGAAAATACTAAACTGCCCTAGATGGCATTACTCTGGCACAAAGCACAACTGTTAGAAACCTTGGGGTTCTATTTGATCAGGATTTATCCTTCAACTCTCACATAAAACAAACTTCAAGAACTGCCTTCTTTCATCTCCGTAGCATTGCTAAAATCAGATCTATCCTGTCTCAGGGCGACGCCGAAAAGCTAGTCCATGCTTTTGTTATCTCTAGACTGGATTATTGTAATTCTCTTTTAGCAGGCTGCCCGAGCAAGTCGCTTAAGACACTTCAGCTGGTTCAAAATGCTGCAGCACGTGTACTGACTAAAACTAGGAGAAGAGATCACATTACTCCTGTATTAGCCTCTCTGCATTGGCTTCCCATAAAATATAGAATAGAATTCAAGATTCTTCTTCTCACTTATAAAGCCCTAAATGGACAGGCACCAGTCTATCTCAAGGAGCTTGTAGTGCCATACAATCCCCCCAGAACACTACGCTCTCAAAATGCTGGACTACTCGTTGTTCCATTTGTCTCTAGAAGTAGTATAGGAGGAAGAGCTTTCAGTTATCAGGCCCCACTTCTCTGGAACCATCTACCAACCACGGTTCGGGGGGCAGACACCCTCTCTACCTTTAAGGTTAGGCTCAAAACATTCCTCTTTGGTAAAGCTTTTAGTTAGGAACCAGCTCATAGCTCATAGTTAAGATGCAATAGGCATAGACTGCCGGTGGAGGGGTCTGGCATGCTCGGTTGGAGAGGGCGTTAAGAGAGAGGTCATTTAGGCTAGAGAGGGACCGGAGAGGGTCCCATTCCTCTCTCAAACACTCCCTCTATGTCTGCTTCTTCCCTTGTGTGTTTGCTCCTGTACTCCTTCTGGCTTTTGTCTTGCAGGTCCGTGGGATCCTCAGTGTGGAGTTACAGAGTCTCAACAACTCTGTCTCCACCCTTTCCTCTGCACACACCCAACACAGCATAACGTGGATGGCTGTTCATCATAGGAATGGGATCCACACAAGGTTCCTGCTGCTTAACAGAAGGTTTTCCTTGCCGCCACGATGAATTCATGTTGGGTGTGGGATACATATGTATGTGTATATACGTATATATGCATATGTGTGTATCCATAAAATGAAGAGTCCATCCTTAAGACTGCTCTACTGTAAAGTGTCTTGAGATACCATTGGTTATGATTTGGCGCTATACAAATAAAAGATTGATTGATTGATTGATTGATTATCTCATTCTTAGTGATTTCTCTCCAAAAACTCTGACATCCCAACTCCTTTCTGGTGTTTTCACTGAAAGTAGCAGGAAAGAAATCTCGCGGAAATTGAATATCACTGAGAATGGAACAAAATGGAGTCAACCAATCACTGTCCTCCTTGTCTGGAGAAGAAACAGAAGAAATCACAGAAAGAATGAAAGAAAACACTTTATGTATTTGTCAGGACTCAACATCCCACAATGCAATGCACCAAACTATTCCGACAGTGTCAGTATCTGTGTTTCCATTACAGATTTCCCCAAAAATAGCGATATTTCTAAATGGTGATAAAGTATACAGTAATTGCGTTTTGAACGTGTTTCCATTGAACGTTGTTTTGGGGCTGAAGCCTCGAAAGACGGACGCTCAGAACCTCCTTATAACACTCTGTATTCCTTTGTTGTTTCACATATAATGTGGCATTAATAGTTTTAAAGTCTAATGCTAAGAAACGTCCCGGTCTACTCATACTGCGTCATGTTTACTCGGAAAGCAGTGGTCATGTGACCATGTACATCACGTCCTATGACGTGTATTTGCAGAAAAAGGGTTTTCGTAGCTCTTTTGCAACACATTTCAATATCAAAACGCCTGAAATACCTCCTCCTGAAAGCGTAAAAACCTTTGAGTGATATTTGAGTGTTTTTTCAGGTGTTTCCATTACTAGTTTTTATTACGTCATTTAAAATTTTAAAATGTTCAAGCGTATTGGAAACACAGCTAATAAGAAAGTGTTTACAGTGGAGTTGACGTGAAAGTCATTATTTACTGATACTTGTCTGTGATTGGTAGATCTCAACAATCCGGTAGTTTGAAAAGGTCTGTGCCATAAAAACAACCGATTCAGTCTCAAAACTTTATAAGCATCAGTTTGTTTTGTGTGCATAAGGAGGAATAGTGACATCTTGTGTGTGCGTGTGTGTGTGTGTGTGCGTGTGCGCGCTAACAGAAAGGAAAGGGAAGCATTGACAGGGAGGACCTGCGGGCAGCATGCCGTCATTTCCAGGTGCACGTGAGCGAGTCCGTGCTGGATGATCTGATGGAGTACTGTGACGTCGACCAGGACGGACAAATCAACTTTCTGGAGTTTGCAAACTTCCTGAACTGGAAGGATAAGATGCCTATTAGCAAACGAGAGCAATGCCTGCTGACAAATGGTGACAAGTTACACCTACCACCAGACTACTGCAGGTTTCTGGGAATCATTTCATGTTTTGTTCCCTTTGCAGAGCCTCTGAGAAGCCCACCAACAGCTGAAACAGAAATCCCACCCCTGTCAGCATCCGAACACCTGCCCCCCCTTCATACTCTGGTGAAACCAGGGGACCTGGAGCCCATCAATCCAGGCAGCAAACTGAAAACCATCCGGATGCTGAGGCGACTGAAATCAGCACCAGACCACTTCAAGACCTCCTCGTCTCTTATTGGAGCTGGAAACGATGGTCCTGCCTCTCCGAGTGAGTCAAATGCAGACTCAAACTGTTCAGGAATTTTGTGAAATAAAAAACAAAACAGATAAAAAATTCAAAGGTGGAGCGTGTGTATTTCAACACATCTGTGAAAACAGTGATGTGTTCACTCTCAGATGTGATTTATGTTTATGTCACAGAGAGCCTCTGCACTTCATCAACACTCTACTTAGTCCGCTGAAGTAAAAGTGTCATGGTTGAGTGTAGGTGTGGACCCAAATGCAGAGGCAGAATTAGGCAGCTGTACAGTTCAAAAGAGTCCATGTTTAATCACAAAAGAACAAAAACCTACGAGGCACAAGGAAAACCAGGGAGAACACGAGGAAAGTCGACAAAACAATGATCCCACAGTCATACTGTGTCCAAGCACTCAGCTAAATAGTGGAGGAGGCCTGGGTGGAAACACGAGGGAGCTAATCAGTCACCAACCAAGCACACAGACATCACTGGGGGGGGGCGGAGCCACAAGCAGGAACACCTGAAACACAGACAAGAGTTAAACTAGAACACAGAATAAACAAAGACTCAGAACAAAAGTGCTAAACACAAACACAACCTGGATGGAGAAGGCTGAGAGAGTAGAGATAACTACAGACATGCTGCTCAAAGCTACAGACCAGTTACAGCCCACACCATTGAGACCATGATTGGAAAAGGAAAAGCTGCATGAAACACACCACCAGCCATATGTGAATCACACATAGAACTGAAAGAGGAGCTAATAAATGAATGGAAAGTCCAAAGTATAAAAGCTTTAGAAACTTTATATTACAGAAATGAGAAATAATATTAATAATAATAAACCAGTGTTATGGCAATTATTATATTCATCTTCATATCATCAAATGTGTGTTCATGTGTACAATTTGTCATGTTTTAATACATGATGACTGCATTACTCTTTGCACTTTTGAACAGCTGAGTCATGTTAGATTAAACAGTACAGATCGTATTGTATCCACAGTGCAACTCACTGTGTCTGCTGAAGGCCAAACTCAAACTCACATGCAGATACACACACACACACACTATCAAAGACAGATAACATTGGCGCCCAACCTTCCTCATAATATACACGTCTTCATCATCCTCAAACGTTTCCACTGTTGGGCATCTGACCCCCTCCTTCTCCTCACCTCAGGGTGGAACTTTTTCTGTTATCTGTATAAAAGCTTAAGCTGTGAAACTGTTAGTTAGTGGGTCTTGCCTTTTTGCTCTGCCAGGAGCCTTTTGACCCTCCTTGTTGGGGGGCTGCCTTTCATTCTTACAGGATGGAAGCTTATTTTGTACTCCTTTTTTATTTAGTTTTATAATACATTTTTTTTTATAAAATCATCATGCTTCGACTGGACTCCATCATTCAACCAGAGCATAAATCATGTCTCCAAATGAGGTCAACCGCAAATTTGCCCTGACACCAGTTAGATTGGTACATTTGTTTTCATTCTTTATTTGTGAAGCACAACGCTCCCACACACTGTCTCACACTTTTGCCGTCAAATTGTTTTTCATCAACAAATAATTATTATACATTTGTTACTCTTTATTGGGAACTTTTTTATTTTTTATATTGTATCGTGAGTATTTTGTATCGTGAGCCCGATATCGTATTTCATATCGTATCGTGAGTTGACTATTTCATTACACCTCAAGTGCAGACATTTGTCATACATAGCAACGCATTTGAACAGAAAATCAATCAGTCACTTAGTGTGTTTTGTGTGTTTGCTTTGAGGGCTGCACAAAATGACACCTTTGTTGCCCATGTCTGCCCTAACTCTTTGATTGGTTCCCTGTAACTCTGCCCTCCTCTCTGGGCTCCTCCCGCACAGACGGCCGCTTCTTCGGGATCCCATCGGTGCGCTTCGACCTTCCAGTGCCGCGCATCAAAAGAGTCGGCGACAACACCAACTACGGCGACACGCCCACTGCTGCAGATCTGCTGCGTCCTTCGGTCCGCGCTCTCCAAGGTGTTCATGAGGAGCACTTCTTCTGTCCGCGCTCCAAAAGACAGGTACATGTTCCTGTTTGATCCGTAACAAGTCGTTGGATGGTTCGCAAACTATTTGCAGCTAGATAGTTTTTAGTAGGGATGCACAATAACTATCGATCTAAGGTTAATAATTGTAGTTTTTTCTTTTTTCTTTTTTTTTAAAGAAATTGAACATAACTTAAAGTAGCAGTCTGTAAGGTTGTTTTTGCTTTATTTGGTCAGGAAATGGGACCTCTGCTCCTTCTCTTGGCTCTGTATTCAAGCTTTACAAATCTGTATTTAAGCTTTACAAATCTGTATTTAAGCTTTACAAATCTGTATTTAAGCTTTACAAATCCAGAAGCGTGATGCAATGTTTCAGCAAATCAGAGATCTTTTTACAAACTGAAAAGTCAATAAATATAATAATCGCTGAGTAGTAGATTTTGCTTCTCTTTAGACACTTTCAGTCGTCAAAAATAGCTTTTTTTCAGCTGCGTTTGCTCAGCAAAATCAAATCCTATTTGCCTCACGGCGACCTGGAGCGTGTCATTCATGCTTTTATTACGTGTCGCTTAGATTATTGTAACTCTCTGTACTGTGGGCTTAATCAAACTTCCATCCGGCGTCTGCAGTTGCTCACGGGAACGAGGAAACGTGAGCACATAACTCCTGTGTTGGCCTCTCTGCACTGGCTTCCAGTCAGTCTTAGGATTCAGTTCAAGATACTGTTGATGGTTTTTAAATGTCTGAATGGGTTGGCTCCATCCTACCTTTCGGAGCTTTTGTTGATCCGTGATCCAGGTCGAACACTGAGATCCTCCAATCAAATGACTCTGGTGGTGCCAAAATCTAAGCGCATAACCAGAGGAGACCGGGCTTTTGCCGTAGCGGCTCCAAGTCTCTGGAACAGCCTTCTGCTGAATGTCAAAATGGCCCAGTCCATTCATGTTTTTAAGTCATTGTTGAAAACCCATCTTTTTGCTTTGGCCTTCAACACAAGCTGAGAAGATCCCATGTATTTTATTATTATTGTTTTATGTTGTATATTTTGTGACTGTTTTAACATTGTACTTTATAATGTTTGCTGTACAGCACTTTGGGCAGTTGTAGCTGTTTTTAAATGTGCTATATAAATAAAGTTGACATTGACTTTAAGCGCTCTTAGATTGGTCGGTGTGAACACGCCTTTTTTCCCCGCCTTTCTCACAGATGGAAGAGATCTTCAGGAACATTGGTGTGAATGTTTCAGAGGAAACGTTTGAGGAAGCTTGGAGTCTGGCGTCCGACAAGCATCCAAACGGAGACGTGTGTGTCGAGGAATTCCGAAACGCACTCAAGGAAATCAAAGCAATGTGAGTGGCTTTGTTGCTTTTACTTTGAAGAACAAAGCGTTAAAGCTTCTTTTCTTTAGTGAGATCTGTCAGTTTTCCTGTACATGAAAATAGCTTCACACAGAGAAACACTGCAGCTGCTGCTTCATTCCCAATGATTCACTGAGGAATTAATGTTCCTGGTCTTCAAATGCAGTGTTCAGGATGTGGACTAACACAGCAGGAAGTTCACATTATTAGATTTTCCTCAGGGTTTGTTGGAATCCACTCAGAGATGGAATGGAGTGTTTGTGTGTTTTAGAAAACATCCCACATTTCTGACTTTTGGGACTGAAATAAATGAAATTTGAAGTCAAATATTTAAAAAAAAAAACAAAAAAACCTTTCACTGTTGTCCTCTGTCAACTTTATTATTACTGAGGATGCATGTAAATGAATTCTGCTATGATTCAACTTTTTAAATTATTCCACTTTTTCATTTTCTTATTCATTTTCTTATCTTATCCCTTCAACTTTGAACTTTAGCTGTTCAGCCATTGTTTATTGTTATTGCTAAGCTAACACTAGGCTAATGCTATTGTTAGGCTAATGCTATTCCTATGTTATTGCTAATGTTAGCAATAACTTAACTCTAGGTTCATGCTATTGTTATGCTAATGCTAGGCTAATGCCTCTAGATTGCCCAGTAGCAGTGAATGGTAGTGTAAGTGGCGCCCTGTCCAGGGTGCACCCAGACCCCCGTGACCTGACCCCCGTGACCTGACCCCCGTGACCCAGACTCCCGTGACCCTGACTACCAGTGTGCAGGTTGATCTTCTGAATTCCCTCATGCAGCGTACTGTGACGCAGGCCAACACCTGCATCTCCTTCAGGAAATGCAAATATTGTAGTTAAATTCTAGTTCACCACAAAAGCATTGAGATCAAAATTTAATATCCAAATTTTA